>NC_034195.2:49660480-49742980 GCF_002021735.2 Oncorhynchus kisutch
CCATGTGAACCATATGAACCGTATGAACCATATGAACCATATGAACCGTATGAACCATATGAACCATATGAACCGTATGAACCATGTGAACCATATGAACCGTATGAACCATATGAACCATATGAACCGTATGAACCGTATGAACCATATGAACCGTATGAACCGTATGAACCATGTGAACCATGTGAACCATGTGAACCATATGAACCGTATGAACCATATGAACCGTGTTGTTAATGTGTGCTTATACAGGTTCAGGAGTAATGCTGGGAAAGGTACTGTCTACTATACAGGCGCCTCAGAGTGGAATGAGTTTCTTCTGACCATAAAAACGTCATCCTCTCTGGGCAGCTTCAAAATGAAAGTCAAAATATGTTTGATGTCTGCCGTGCCCATATGAATGACCCCTACGATGTAACTGCAATGATGAGATAGATGTTCTTCTTCTTTAAAAAAAATGTTTTATTATATCGCTGTCTATACTGTGTTCAACCGTGCTGGATCTTGCCTGGCCATCTTGTTTCAAGAGAACCACAATGGAAATAAGTCCCAGGCTGTATTGTGTGTTATCCTCCATGATTCAACAATGGAAATAAGTCCCAGACTGTATTGTGTGTTATCCTCCATGATTCAACAATGGAAATAAGTCCCAGACTGTATTGTGTGTTATCCTCCATGATTCAACAATGGAAATAAGTCCCAGACTGTATTGTGTGTTATCCTCCATGATTCAACAATGGAAATAAGTCCCAGGCTGTATTGTGTGTTATCCTCCATGATTCAACAATGGAAATAAGTCCCAGACTGTATTGTGTGTTATCCTCCATGATTCAACAATGGAAATAAGTCCCAGGCTGTATTGTGTGTTATCCTCCATGATTCAACAATGGAAATAAGTCCCAGACTGTATTGTGTGTTATCCTCCATGATTCAACAATGGAAATAAGTCCCAGACTGTATTGTGTGTTATCCTCCATGATTCAACAATGGAAATAAGTCCCAGACTGTATTGTGTGTTATCCTCCATGATTCAACAATGGAAATAAGTCCCAGACTGTATTGTGTGTTATCCTCCATGATTCAACAATGGAAATAAGTCCCAGACTGTATTGTGTTATCCTCCATGATTCAACAATGGAAATAAGTCCCAGACTGTATTGTGTGTTATCCTCCATGATTCAACAATGGAAATAAGTCCCAGACTGTATTGTGTGTTATCCTCCATGATTCAACAATGGAAATAAGTCCCAGACTGTATTGTGTGTTATCCTCCATGATTCAACAATGGAAATAAGTCCCAGACTGTATTGTGTGTTATCCTCCATGATTCAACAATGGAAATAAGTCCCAGACTGTATTGTGTGTTATCCTCCATGATTCAACAATGGAAATAAGTCCCAGGCTGTATTGTGTGTTATCCTCCATGATTCAACAATGGAAATAAGTCCCAGACTGTATTGTGTGTTATCCTCCATGATTCAACAATGGAAATAAGTCCCAGACTGTATTGTGTGTTATCCTCCATGATTCAACAATGGAAATAAGTCCCAGACTGTATTGTGTGTTATCCTCCATGATTCAACAATGGAAATAAGTCCCAGACTGTATTGTGTGTTATCCTCCATGATTCAACAATGGAAATAAGTCCCAGACTGTATTGTGTGTTATCCTCCATGATTCAACAATGGAAATAAGTCCCAGACTGTATTGTGTGTTATCCTCCATGATTCAACAATGGAAATAAGTCCCAGGCTGTATTGTGTGTTATCCTCCATGATTCAACAATGGAAATAAGTCCCAGACTGTATTGTGTGTTATCCTCCATGATTCAACAATGGAAATAAGTCCCAGACTGTATTGTGTGTTATCCTCCATGATTCAACAATGGAAATAAGTCCCAGACTGTATTGTGTGTTATCCTCCATGATTCAACAATGGAAATAAGTCCCAGGCTGTATTGTGTGTTATCCTCCATGATTCAACAATGGAAATAAGTCCCAGACTGTATTGTGTGTTATCCTCCATGATTCAACAATGGAAATAAGTCCCAGACTGTATTGTGTGTTATCCTCCATGATTCAACAATGGAAATAAGTCCCAGACTGTATTGTGTGTTATCCTCCATGATTCAACAATGGAAATAAGTCCCAGGCTGTATTGTGTGTTATCCTCCATGATTCTGCTGATGTGCATGGAGGGGTTTTGCAGGTTTTGTGTGGCTTGTTTTTTTTTTAAATGGTCGAATTAATAAACTAAACTGAACCGTCATAAACTCCTTGAAAACAAGTAACGTGATAGATCCTAGTTTACTTATAAAGACTGAAAAAAATATATTTATTGTGTTCAAATTTCCCTAGGCAACAGATTCAGTTACAGTACACGCAATCTCAGCTATGACTTGGCTGCAGTCCTGCAATACTTGACAATTCCCACCAGACCACCAGGCTCAAATACTTCTCAAATCGTTACAATTCTTTGAGAGTTTTCTCTAGCCTGCCTGGAGTGACAGTGTGAAAGGGTGAAAGGGTTTGTAACTTCTGGGGCTTTTCTAGTGGTTCAATTAAAGCAGGCAACATGAATACGTCACAGATAACATATTTGAATTGATTTAAAATAGCATTTGAACCCAGGTCTGATTCCCTCCCAAACACAGGATATGTCTCAGCAGCATTGATCCTCATTGTTAGGACATGTTTCTACTACAGTCAGTAATCCTATTGTACATTCATCATCTACCAGGGGAAAGTACAATCTGAGAAATGAGCTGTATCATTAAAGAGCTATGTAGTAAAGACAGAGTAACACACTGAAACCCATCCCTGAACTGCACCTGTTGTTGATGGAGAGACCAATCTGTTAAGACAACACTCTGTTCAGCTGGAACAGTCTGGCAGCATCCCAGTAGAACTTTGCCAAAGGCAGCCTGGTACACACAGACCAGTGAGCAAGATGTTTTACTTTCAGCAATAATTAACACTTAACTTACCTGAGAGAGATGTAAACACGTTAAAAAGAACTCCCTAAATGTTTTCATACAGCCTTGATTCTGGACTACTCAGTGGGTGCTGCAGGTGTTGACTTTCCAAGTATAGTGGTTGTACCAATGAATAAGATATAAGGTAGTGTGACCTAGTGTCCACTTTCTTCACAGAAGGCCAGCGTGTAATTAGCAATCAAAATATGTAATAAAACATGTGTCTGAGACATGTCGTCGTCGTCGTCGTCGTCGTCCCCCCCCCCCCGCACACACACACTGCACCCCGGTGTTACTTTACTCTACACACTACCTCACACAGACACAGAGACAGAGACAGACAGACAGACACATGCAGACAGACAGACAGACAGACAGACAGACAGACAGACAGACAGACAGACAGACAGACAGACACATGCAGACAGACACAGAGACAGGGAGACAGACAGACAGACACATGCAGACACAGAGACAGACAGACACATGCAGACACAGAGACAGACAGACACAGAGACAGACAGACAGACAGACACATGCAGACACAGAGACAGACACATGCAGACAGGGAGACACATGCAGACAGGGAGACAGACAGACATACAGACACATGCAGACACAGAGACAGACAGACACAGAGACAGACAGACAGACAGACAGGGAGACGAACGTGGGGTCTAAAACAGGATCACTGCATCGGGGCAGTAGACATTCCGATCATAACACACGCTCCGATCCCAGCTCCTGCCCCATCCTTAACAGAGATTATCCTTCTTTTTGGTCCTTCGTGTCCTCTGTGCAGGGTCCAAGAGAAGCTCTGATTACCCCCTGTCCTGTCTGCCTGAGGGTAGGGGGGGACGAGATGGGAAGTGATGGTATGGGGTCTGAGACATCATTCATCAAACAAACAGATGCCCTCAATGTGCTACAGTACAGTTAGTTACTCTCACATCAACATTACATATCAGCAGTTTTTTTTGTCGTTGTGTTTCCCTTAGTAACTGCCAGCAGCCAATCACTTACAATCTTTCTTTCTTTCTTTCTTTTTTTGTTTCTTTTATTTTGATACTCCAGGATCCCGGAGTCGCCTCTTCACTGTTGATGTTGAGACTGGTATTTTGCGGGTACTATTTAATGAAGCTGCCAGTTGAGAACTTGTGAACTTCTGTTTCTCAAACTAGACACTCTAATGTACTTGTTCTCTTGCTCAGTTGTGCACCGGGGCCTCCCACTCCTCTTTCTATTCTGGTTAGAGACAGTTTGTGCTGTTCTGTGAATGGAGTAGTACACAGCGTTGTACGAGATCTTCAGTTTTTTGGCAATTTCTCACATGGAATAACCTTCATTTCTCAGAACAGGAATAGACTGATGAGTTTCAGAAGAAAGTTATTTGTTTCTGGCCATTTTGAGCCTGTAATCGAACCCACAAATGCTGATGCTCCAGATACTCAACTCGTCTAAAGAAGGACAGTTTCATTGCTTCTTTAATCAGAACAACAGTTTTCATCTGTGCTAACATAATTGCAAAAGGCTTTTCTAATGATAAACTTGGATTAGCTAACACAACGTGCCATTGGAACACAGGAGTGATGGTTGCTGATAATGGGCCTCTGTGCGACTATGTAGATATTCCATTAAAAATCAGCTGTTTCCAGCTACAATAGTCATTTACAACATTAACAATGTCCACACTGTATTTCTGATCAATTTGATGTTATTTTAATGGCCAAAAAAATGTTTTTCTTTCAAAAACAAGGACATTTCTAAGTGACCCCAAACCTTTGAACAGTAGTGTATACATGTATATATATATTTTTTATCACTCACCATCTCTATACCTAAATATTAGCATTATGTTTTTTTCAGTTTACAAACCTTTATTTTTTGCTCTACAAGGTTACTAGCTCTGTCACATCCGCATGCAGTGTGTGGCCTTGGCCCGTCGAAAGACAAACACACCCTGAAATACAGTTCTGGGTAAATATCTGCTGAACTGAAAAGGCCACTTTGCTTTTTTCTACCTGCCTGCAGACTTGTCTCTGTCTCTCTCTCTCTCTCTGTCTCTCTCTCTCTCTGTCTCTGTCTCTGTCTCTGTCTCTGTCTCTGTCTCTGTCTCTGTCTCTCTCTCTCTCTCTCTCTCTCTCTCTCTCTGTCTCTCTCTCTCTCTCTGTCTCTCTCTCTGTCTCTCTCTCTCTGTCTCTCTGTCTCTGTCTCTCTCTCTCTCTGTCTCTGTCTCTGTCTCTCTCTCTGTCTCTCTCTCTCTCTCGCTGTCTCTCTCTCTTTCTCTCTGTCTCTCTCTCTCTCTCTCTCTCTCTCTCTCTCTCTGTCTCTCTCTCTCTCTCTGTCTCTCTCTCTGTCTCTCTCTCTCTCTCTCTCTCTCTCTGTCTCTCTGTCTCTGTCTCTCTCTCTCTCTGTCTCTGTCTCTGTCTCTCTCTCTGTCTCTCTCTCTCTCTCGCTGTCTCTCTCTCTTTCTCTCTTTCTCTCTCTCTCTTTCTCTCTCTCTCTCTCTCTCTCTCTCTCTCTCTCTCTCTCTCTCTCTCTCTCTGTCTCTGTCTCTGTCTCTCTCTCTGTCTCTCTCTCTCTCTCGCTGTCTTTCTCTCTTTCTCTCTCTCTCTCTCTCTCTTTCTCTCTCTCTTTCTCTCTCTCTCTTTCTCTCTCTCTCTCTCTCTCTCTCTCTCTCTCTCTCTCTCGTGACCCTTTCACCTTGTAATTGGTTCCTAATTTAGTGATACTGTACTTTCATTTATTCACTCTGTTTTCAAGTTTCCTCATTGACAATCAATACTCCCCTTTAACCCACAGACTGCCACAGTGCTCCTTCTACCACGTTACTAATGATTTCTGTCCCCATTAAGAAACGTAACGGACACTGTGGATCGAAGAAAATGTCTGGGGAATAAAATGAGTTCAGTAAAGAGAAAGACAGAGATGTTCTGCCTGTCTGCTGCTTCTTTACAGTCTAGAGATGAAACTGTGCCCATAAAAAGCCACGGCCTCTGGGCAGAGGCAAAATAAAACACTCACATACGTCATGTTACACTGGAAACCAACCTGATTCAACCTTCTCATTCCAACTCCAAAAATACAGTATACTTCTTTGGGGACCAAAAGCTGTGTTCTGTAGCTTTAGATGAAGTGTCTCATATTAAGTCTATCTGATACAAAAGGGAGGAAACTATGAAGATGATTTATACAATAAAGTGTCTATGAAAAGAAGCAGACCATTCTCTCTGTCCCTCATATCCTCTCTTTAACAATCCTGTATAATATACTATCCTCTCTTTAATAATCCTGTATAATATACTATCCTCTCCTTCATAATCCTGTATAATATACTATCCTCTCTTTAATAATCCTGTATAATATACTATCCTCTCTTTAATAATCCTGTATAGTATACTATCCTATCTATATGGGACAGATCTGTGCCGCGGGTCTGGCTTTCTTGAAGGTGAAACTCTTTACTAGTATTCCCTTGTCTCTACCTCGCTCGCTTGTTGCTAATTTAGGCCAGCGCTCAGTCATGTGAACGGCCAATCTTTCCTGGGCACCAAGAGAGGAAGTCACAAGGTGAAGAGAAAAAAAAACGAGTGTAAACATCCAGAACTGTCTGTACTGTTCCACGCAATGCCCGTTTGAAATATTATGCAGAAGAGGAGGTGACTAGGAGCGATACAGGCCAGAGGGGTAAGAGGAAAGACAGGAAAATGGAAAAAGAGAGGTGAGGGATGACGGATAGAAGGATACAACAGGGGCATATGGGCAGTGGTGTAAAGTACTTAAGTAAAAAATACTTTAAAGTACTACTTAAGTCGTTTTTTGGGGTATCTGTACTTTAAAGGTAAAAGTGAAAGTCACCCAGTAAAATACTACTTGAGTAAAAGTCTAAAAGTATTTGGGTTTAATAAGCTATATGTACTTTTACTCAAGTATGACAATTGGGTACTTTTTCCACCACTGCATATGGGGGTCATTTCCATTTCCCTATAGCATTTGTCTTATATCTATAGCATTATAGAGGGATATACATCTCAGCCTAGCCTCCTAGCATGTCTGGCTGTAGGTCTGGTTTCTACAAGGAGGTAGACAGATTCCCTCCAAGGGTCTCTCCCGTTCAGTAAGCATGAGGTACTAGGTGACATGTACTGGGAGGGGAGGGGAGGGGAGGGGAGGGGAGGGGAAGGGGGAGCGATATCCTTTTACAGTCTGGAAATAAAGCAAACCAGTGATGGTGGAGGAACTGTCTGTCTGTCTGTCTGTCTGCCAGTTTTACATGCTTTGGGAATTTGCTCTTGGGATTTGTGGTGCATCGCCCCTGACCTGACCTGTCTAATCATTAAAGGTACATAACCCCTGACCTGACCTGTCTAATCATTAAAGGTACATCACCCCTGACCTAACCTGTCTAATCATTAAAGGTACATCACCCCAGACCTGACCTGTCTAATCATTAAAGGTACATCACCCCTGACCTGACCTGTCTAATCATTAAAGGTGCATTGCCCCTGACCTGTCTAATCATTAAAGGTACATCACCCCTGACCTGTCTAATCATTAAAGGTACATCACCCCTGACCTGTCTAATCATTAAAGGTACATCACCCCTGACCTGTCTAATCATTAAAGGTACATCACCCCTGACCTGTCTAATCATTAAAGGTACATCACCCCTGCCATTACCTGTCTAATCATTAGAGGACTCTGAAAATAACACAGACATAAACCCTGTTCCCCCGAGACGTCAAACAGAAGCCTGTCAGTCACAAGAGTCACAACATTCTAAGAATGTCCTGATCCTGATCTGCTTGGGATGGGATGCCTAGGGGAGAGACAGCGAATGCTCCTGCCAACACATACACATACGCACCAACATCGGATAGACAATATCGCTGACTTTCGTAACAAAACAAATTGTGGACGGAGACGAGCATGGAGACGAGACTGGCACAGTGTTACATAGCCTACACACAAGGGGAGGAAACAGAGAAGCAGAGAATGATTCAGTGTGACAGTCACAGGTCGTGCTCACAGAGTGAATCATTCACTGACACACACACACTACAACATACAACACTACTGTTCAAAAGTTTGGGGTCACTTAGAAATGTCCTTGTTTTTGAAAGAAAAACACTTTTTTTGTCCATTAAAATAACATCAAATTAAATCAGAAATACAGTGTATACATTGTTAATGTTGTAAATTACTATTGTAGCTGGAAACGGCAGATTTTTAATGGAATATCTACATTGGCATACAGAGGCCCATTATCAGCAACCATCACTCCTGTGTTCCAATGGCACATTGTGTTAGCTAATCCAAGTTTATCATTTTAAAAGGCTAATTGATCATTAGAAAATCCTTTTGCAATTACGTTTGCACAGCTGAAAACTGTTCTGATTAAAGAAGCAATAAAACTGGCCTTCTTTAGACCAGTTGAGTATCTGGAGCATCAGCATTTGTGGGTTCGATTACAGGCTCAAAATGGCCAGAAACAAAAAACTTTCTTCTGAAACTCGTCAGTCTATTCTTGTTTTGAGAAATGAAGACTATTCCATGCGAGAAATTTCCAAGAAACTGAAGATCTCGTAGTTTGAGAAACAGACGCCTCACAAGTCCTCAACTGGCAGATTCATTAAATAGTACCCGCAAAAGACCAGTCTCAACGTCAACAGTGAAGAGGCGACTCCGGGATGCTGGCCTACTAGGCAGAGTTGCAAAGAAAAAGCCATATCTCAGACTGGCCAATAAAAATAAAAGATTAAGATGGACAAAAGAACACAGACACTGGACAGAGGAATTCTGCCTAGAAGGCCAGCATACCGGAGTCGCCTCTTCACTGTTGATGTTGAGACTGGACAGAGGAATTCTGCTTAGAAGGCCAGAATCCCATAGACGCCTCTTCACTGTTGATGTTGAGTCAGTTACAACATTAACCATGTCTACACTGTATTTCTGATCAATTTGATGTTTTTTTTCTTTTTTTCTTTCAAAAACAAGGACATTTCTAAGTGACTACAAACTTTTGAACGGTGGTGTATGTGCTAACTACACATGCCAAACAGTCAGGCAAGAGTGAGAGAACAGAGAAACAGAGAGAGAGAATGATTCAGTAAGACAGTGACAGGTTGTGTTCACAGTGAGAAGTGACTACTCCTAATGTGCTGTATTTACAGCATGACCTGACCTTTCAGACAACCTCACCTGTTCATCTTGTCACCCAGTAACCACTCCTCCTTTCTTTCTTTCTTTCTTTCTTTCTTTCTTTCTTTCTTTCTTTCTTTCTTTCTTTCTTTCTTTCTTTCTTTCTTTCTTTCTTTCTCTCTTCCTTTCTCTCTTTCTTTCTTTCTTTCTTTCTTTCTCTCTTTCTTTCTTTCTTTCTTTCTTCTCTCGCTTTCTCTCTTTCTTTCTCCTTCTCTCTCTAACCCTCACCTATTCATTTTAGCCCATCAGACACCTATCAGGCACTCTCATCATAATTTTGATTTCATTTGTTTTGATTTATTAGAATCCTCATTAGCCAACATCAATGGCGATAGCTAGTCTTACTGGGGTCCGACACATTACAAAAAAAATTTTCTGGACAAAATAATGTACAATTTACATACATTCAAAAACATTAAAATGTAGTGTGTTTGTGTACATCTATCAGTTACACATACCTGTCAGTACATACACACAACCAGTAGGTCACATGTCAGTACATACACACAACCAGTAGGCCACCTGTCAGTACATACACACAACCAGTAGGTCACCTGTCAGTACATACACACAACCAGTAGGTCACCTGTCAGTACATACACACAACCAGTAGGTCACATGTCAGTACATACACACAACCAGTAGGTCACCTGTCAGTACATACACACAACCAGTAGGTCACATGTCAGTACATACACACAACCAGTAGGTCACCTGTCAGTACATACACACAACCAGTAGGTCACATGTCAGTACATACACACAACCAGTAGGTCACATGTCAGTACATACACACAACCAGTAGGTCACCTGTCAGTACATACACACAACCAGTAGGTCACATGTCAGTACATACACACAACCAGTAGGTCACATGTCAGTACATACACACAACCAGTAGGTCACATGTCAGTACATACACACAACCAGTAGGTCACATGTCAGTACATACACACAACCAGTAGGTCACATGTCAGTACATACACACAACCAGTAGGTCACATGTCAGTACATACACACAACCAGTAGGTCACATGTCAGTACATACACACAACCAGTAGGTCACATGTCAGTACATACACACAACAAGTAGGTCACATGGGGGAGAGGCGTTGTGCCGTGAGGCTTTGCTTTATTCATTTTATAAAACCAGGCTTGCTATTCACTTGCGCTATATGAGATAAAACTAGAGCCTGTAGGACTTGCTTTGTGGAGTTTGGTGTCAAAAAAAGCAGAGCATCACTTTAATAGGGACAGACCTCTCCCCATCTTTACAACCATTGAATCTATATGTTTTGACCATGACAGTTTACAATCTAAGATAACACCAAGTAATTTAGTCTCCTCAACTTGTTCAACAGCCAGACCGTTCATTCATTACCAGATTGAGCAGAGGTCTAGAATTTAGGGAATGATTTGTACCAAATACAATGCTCTTAGTTTGGGCTCTCGAGTGACGCAGCAGTCTAAGGCACTGCATCTCAGTGTTAAAGGTGTTATTACAGACACCCTGGTTCAAATCCAGGCTGTATCACAACTGGCTGTGATTGGGGGTCCTGTAGGGCGGCACACAATTGGCCAAGTGTTGTCTGTGTTTGGCTGGTGTAGGCCGTCATTGTAAATAAGAATTTGTTCTTAACTGACTTAACTGAGTTAAATTAAAGGTACATTGTTTTAGAGATGTTCTGGACCAGTTTATTACAGGCCACCCATTCCAAAACAGACTGCAACTCTTTGTTAAGGGTTTCAGTGACTTCATTAGCTGTGGTTGCTAATGCGTATATGGTTGAATCATCAGCATACATGGACACACAAGAGTAGAGGGCCTTGAGAGCTGCCCTGTGGTACACCACACTTTACATGTTTGACATTAGAGAAGCTTCCATTAAGAAAACCCTCCACAATATGGCAGAGGTTGAAAAGCCAAAACACAAAGGTTTTCTCAACAACAGGTTATGGTGAATAATATCAAAGGCTGCACTGAAATCTAACAGTACAGCTTCAACAGTACAACAGTATCATCTATATGTGTTATGATACATCAAAGTCCGTAGCTTATTCGTAACAGTGCAGATTAACTTATGCAAACACACACAGTGTATCTATCACCTCTTGCTGAAATCTCTATTTTTCTCTATTTCATCCCCTCTCTCTGTTGACGCTCTCTGGTGATGTCATCATGAGGTAAAGAACTGGCTCACAAATGGCTGATTATTGGGGTCAAGGGTCAGACGACCCCAGGTCCAGGGTTGTATACCTGACAACTGGCAGGTGGTGTGTGTGTGTTTTAAATGAGTGACAGTTGGTAATAAGCGGTGACAGGAATGCACTTGAAAGACACTCTGGCCGGTTAGTTAAATGGCTGCGGTCCAAACATTTAAAAGACACACCCTATCCCCTCAGCCCTCAAATTAAGTGAACACTTCTAATGACGTATCATGATGTCTGACGAGTATACACTTGCAGGGCAAGGGGCGAGGGAGGAAGGAACGATTTTTAAATGTACCACCGTTGGCCGGGAATTCGTCACTCGTTCATCCCACGATGATTGTATTTTCAGCCACCGGTGGCTTGTGGGTGCTTTATATGCGCTCCGTTCAATTATGATGGCATGTCTACTTATATTAAATATATCATTATTAATATACGCCTGCTGTATGATAGCTAGCAAATTAATTAGCTAACTAACGTTAGCTTGCCTAGCTGGAACTTCTGAATACATTTTTATTTCTGCAATTTCCAACAGATAACCAAACCAAAACATATTGACTTTTTACGTAGTAGCAAAATTTCTAACTTATTTGCATTCGTTTTTGCTTAAGCTTGTATGTTGACTTCTCCATTGATGTTGTTTAAAAGTTTTCGCTGACTTCTCTTAGCGGATGTACAATCGTTGCAAATTGAATTATGGGGAGTTTCAGGCCGGAGTGAACATAATTGTACACTCGCAAAGCCGACTAAAAACCGGGGCTGAGGGGCTTACGTTCCAAACTTCCCTTGCTTGGCTAATCATTTGGACCGCCCTCCAAGATAGCGACGGGGATTCCCCCAAGGACATAAGGTGAAGGTAAGTGGACGAGAGTGTGTTTTTTAACTGTTTGGACCACAGCCACTGAAAACTTGTTTTTTAAAACAAAGACTTCAAATCAAATTCTAGTTGAGGTAATATGTACATGAAGGTAGAGTTATTAAAGTGACTATACATAGATAATAACAACAGAGAGTAGCAGCAGTGTAAAAGAGGGGAGGGGCAACGAAAATAGTTTGGGTAGCTATTTGACTAGGTGATCAGGAGTCTTATGGGATAGAAGCTGTTTAGAAGCCTCTTGGACCTAGACTTGGCGCTCCGGTACCGCTTGCCGTGTGGTAGCAGAGAAAACAGTCTATGACTAGGGTGGCTGGAGTCTTTGACAATTTTTAGGGCCTTCCTCCAACACCGCCTGGCCCCAGTACTGGGCCATTTGCACTACCCTCTGTAGTGCCTGGCGGTCGGAGGCCGAGCAGTTGCCATACCAGGCAGTGATGCAACCATGCTCTTGATGATGCAGCAGTGAACCTTTTGAGGATCTGAGGACCCATGCCAAATCTTTTTAGTCTCCTGAGGGGGAATAGGTTTTGTCGTGCCCTCTTCACGACTGTCTTCGTGTGCTTGGACCATGTTAGTTTGTTGGTGGTGTGGACACCAAGGAACTTGAAGCTCTCAACCTGCTCCTCTGCAGCCCCGTTGATGAGAATGGGAGCGTGTTCCGTCCTATTTTTCCAGTAGTCTACAATCATCTCCTTTGTCTTGATCATGTTGAAGGAGCGGCTGTTATCCTTGCACCACATGACCAGGTCTCTGACCTCCTCCATATAGGCTGTCTCGTCATTGTCGGTGATCAGGCCTACCACTGTTGTGTCATCGGCAATCTTAATGATGGTGTTGAAGTCATGCCTAGTCGTGCACTCATGAGTGAACAGGGAGTACAGGAGGGGACTGAGCACGCACCCCTGAGTGGCCCCTGTGTTGAGGATCAGCTTGACGGATGTGTTGTTACCTACCCTTACCACCTGGGAGCGGCCCGTCAGGAAGTCCAGGATCCAGTTGCACAGGGAGATGTTTAGTCCCAGGGTCAGCTTATTGATGAGCTTTGAAGGCACTATGGTGTTGAACTCTGAGCTGTAGTCAATGAACAGCATTCTACCATAGGTGTTCCTTTTGTCCAAGTGGGAAAGGGCTGTGTAGAGTGCAATAGATATTGCATCATCTGTGGATCTGTTGGGGCAGTATACAAATTGGTGTGGATCTAGGGATTCTGGGATAATGGTGATGATGTGAGCCATGATCAGCCTTTCAAAGCACTTCATGGCTACAGACGTGAGTGCTACGGGTCGGTAGTCATTTAGGCAGGTTACCTTAGTGTTCTTGGGCACAGGGGCTATGGTGGTCTGCTTAAAACATGTTAGTATTACAGTATTGGACATGGAGAGGTTGAAAATGTCAGTGAAGACACTTGCCAGTTGGTCAGCGCATGCTTGCAGTACACGTCCTGGTAATCCGTCTGGCCCTGCGGCCTTGTGAATGTTGACCTGTTTAAAGGTCTTACTCACATCAGCTGCAGCGAGCATGATCACACAGTTTTCCAGAACAGCTGGCGCTTTCATGCATGTTTCAGTGTTATTTGCCTCAAAGCGAGCATAGAAGTAGTTTAGCTCATCTGGTAGGCTCGTGTCACTGGGCAGCTCTCAGCTGTGCTTCCCTTTGTAGTCCGTAATGGTTTGCAAGCCCTGCCACATCTGACTAGCGTCAGAGCCGGTGAAGTACGATTCGATCTTAAGCCTGTATTCACGCTTTGCCGGTTTGATGGTTCGTCAGAGGGCATAGCGAGATTTCTTATAAGCTTCCGGGTTAGAGTCCCGCTCCTTGAAAGCGGCAGCTCTATCCTTTAGCTCGATGTGGATGTTGCCTGTAATTCATGGCTTCTGGTTGGGGTATATTCTAGAGGTCGACCGATTATGATTCTTCAACGCCGATACCGATTATTGGAGAACCAAAAACAGCCGATACCGATTAATCGGCCGATTTTTAAAAATGTATTTGTAATAATGACAATTACAACAATACTGAATGAACACTTATTTTAACTTAATATAATACATAAATAAAATCAATTTAGCCTCAAATAAACAATGAAACATGTTCAATTTGGTTTAAATAATACAAAAACAAAGTGTTGGAGAAGAAAGTAAAAGAGCAATATGTGCCATGTAAGAAAGCTAACGTTTAAGTTCCTTGCTCAGAACATGAGAACATATGAAAGCTGGTGGTTTCTTTTAACTGGAGTCTTCACTGACCCCTCCTGTCTCAGCCTCCAGTATTTATGCTGCAGTAGTTTATGTGTTGGAGGGCTAGGGTCAGTTTGTTATATCTGGAGTACTTATCCTGTCCTATTCGGTGTCCTGTGTGAATTTAAGTGTGCTCTCTCTAATTCTCTCTTTCTCTCTTTCTTTCTCTCTCTCGGAGGACCTGAGCCCTAGGACCATGCCTCAGGACTACCTGACATGATGACTCCTTGCTGTCCCCAGTCCACCTGGCCGTGCTGCTGCTCCCGTTTCAACTGTTCTGCCTTATTATTATTTGACCATGCTGGTCATTTATGAACATTTGAACATCTTGGCCATGTTCTGTTATAATCTCCACCCGGCACAGCCAGAAGAGGACTGGCCACCCCACATAGCCTGGTTCCTCTCTAGGTTTCTTCCTAGGTTTGGCCTTTCTAGGGAGTTTTTCCTAGCCACCGTGCTTCTACACCTGCATTGCTTGCTCTTTGGGGTTTTAGGCTGGGTTTCTGTACAGCACTTTGAGATATCAGCTGATGTACGAAGGGCTATATAAATACATTTTATTTTATTTTATTTGATGTCACGCCCTGGCCATAGAGAGGCTTTTTATTCTCTATTTTGGTTCGGCCAGGGTGTGACATCTTATGTCCCTTTTTCTATGTTTTGTATGTCTATGTCTTGGCCTGGTATGGTTCTCAATCAGAGGCAGCTGTCTATCGTTGTCTCTGATTGAGAACCATACTTAGGTACCCTTTTCCCCCACCTGTCTTTGTGGGAAGTTAACTTTGTAGTTGTTCAGGGCACATAGCCCAAAGCTTCACGGTTTGTCTTTGTTCAGGGCACATAGCCCAAAGCTTCACGGTTTGTCTTTGTTCAGGGGACATAGCCCAAAGCTTCACGGTTGTTTTTTTTGTTCTTCGTTTTGTCGGCGTCATCTTCTTCCACCAACAACGGCCGTGACAGAACTTCCCAACACCAACGGAGCAAGCAGCATGGTAAGGTGGACTCCTGGACATGGGAGGACTTTCTAGACGACAAGGGAGTCTCCACATGGGAGGAGATCCTGGCGGGAAGGGATCGCCTTCCATGGGAACAGGTGGAGGCAGCTAGGAGAGCAGAAGCAGCCGGAGAGAGGAACGGCTGGTTGTGATACAGCCTGAGATCGGACCCATGTCTGTAGTGACACCTCTATCACTGTGATGCAGTGCCTTAGACTACTGCGCCACTTGGGAGCCCAAACTAAGAGCATTTATTTGGTAAAAATCATTACAGACATATTCTAAAATGGATTAAATAAAACATTTTCCTCAGCAATCTACACATAATGACAAAGCTAAAACAGGTTTTTCCAAATTTCAGCAAATTTATACAAAATTTAAAACTGAAGTACCTTATTTACAGAAGTATTCCGACTTGAAATTGAGCTCAGCTGCATCCTGTTTCCATTGATCGTCCTTGAGATATTTCAACAACTTGATTGGAGTCCACCTGTGGTAAATTCAATTGATTGGACATGCTTTGTAAAGGCACACACCTGTCTATATAAGGTCACACAGTTGACAGTGCATGTCAGAGGAAAAACCAAGCCATGAGGTCAAAGGAATTGTCCATAGAGATCTGAGACAGGATTGTGTCGAGGCACAGATCTGGGGAAGGGTACCAAAAAATGTCTGCAGCATTGAAGGTCCCCAAGAACACAGTGGCCTCCGTCATTCTTAAATTGAAGAAGTTTGGAACCACCAAGACTCTTCCTAGAGCTGGCCTCCCGGCCAAACTGAGCAATCGGGGGAAATGGGCCTTGGTCAAGGAGGTGACCGCTGGTCACTCTGACAGAGCTCTAGAGTTCCTCTGTGGAGATGGGATAAACTATCAGAAGTACAACCACCAATCAGGCCTTTATGGTAAAGTGGACAGACGGAAGCCACTACTTAGTAAAAGGCACATGACAGCCCGCTTGGAGATTGCCAAAAGGCACCCAAAGACTCTCAGAACATGATGAACAAGATTCTCTGGTCTGATGAAACCAAGATTGAACTCTTTGGCCTGAATGCCAAGCGTCACGTCTGGAGGAAACCTGGCACCATCCCTATGGTGAAGCATGGTGGTGGCAGCATCATGCTTTGGGGATGTTTTTCAGCGACAGGGACTGGGAGACTAGTCAGGATTGAGGCAAAGATGAACGGAGCAAAGTACAGAGAGATCCTTGATGAAACCTCAGGACCTCAGACTGGGGCGAAGGTTCACCTTCCAACAGGACAACGACCCTAAGCTCACAGCCAAGACAGCGCAGGAGTGGCTTCGGGACAAGTCTCTGAATGTCCTTGAGTGGCTCAGCCAGAGCCCCGGACTTGAACCCGATCGAACATCTCTGAAGAGACCTGAAAATAGCTGTGCAGCGACGCTCCCCATCCAACCTGACAGAGCTTGAGAGGATCTGCTGAGAATATTGGGAGAAACTCCCCAAATACAGGTGTGCCAAGCTCGTAGCGTCATACCCAAAAAAACTCAAGACTGTAATTGCTACCAAAGATGCTTCAACAAAGTACTGATTGAAGGGTCTGAATACTAATGCATATTTATTTTTTATTTTATTTTACCTTTATTTAACCAGGCAAGTCAGTTAAGAACACATTCTTATTTTCAATGACGGCCTGGGAACAGTGGGTTAACTGCCTGTTCAGGGGCAGAACGACAGATTTGTACCTTGTCAGCTCGGGGGTTTGAACTGACAACCTTCCGGTTACTAGTCCAACGCTCTAACCACTAGGCTACCCTGCCCCAATACCCTATGTCATATTTTATTTTTTATAAATGTGTGTCGTTATGGGGTATTGTGTTTAGATTGATGAAGGAAAAGGATCATTTAATCAATTTTAGAATAAGGTTGTAACGTAACAAAATGTGGAACAAGTCAAGGGGTCTAAGTAGGGTAATTCCCAAATGGCACCCTATTCCCTATAGTGCGCTATACAAATCAAATCAAATCAAATTTATTTATATAGCCCTTCGTACATCAGCTGATATCTCAAAGTGCTGTACAGAAACCCAGCCTAAAACCCCAAACAGCAAGCAATGCAGGTGTAGAGAGAATAGGGTGCCATTTGAGATTGAACTATATTTAGAGGGCTGAGGGAGGGGATAAGGTTAGCATTTGGGAAATAACCATACAGTTGTTGGGAAAGACTATTAAATGCCTAGGCTTTCAACCTTTCCATATGTATATTTTATTTTTCAAACATTGATGATGTATTTAAGTACTCAGGAATGCTCAACCTTTTACAAACGATATTGGACACTTTAACAAGCCTGAAGATGGTGACGCGTACCTGTAACCTAGATTAATGCACAGTGATGACTTCGTTATAACTGAATGATATTCCATAGGTAGCAGACATCGTTTATGATCGACATCCAATCGACGGTGAGTGTTTTATTCTTCAATAGGCCTAATTACCGCGTCGGTTTGTTAATGCTGGAGGCGTCGTGCCGCTTCGGAGACAGCTCACTTGGCTAAAGTCAATCGTTTTGAGGAAACGTGCCTTCACTTGTTGTCACTATAAAAACAGACCTTCATCGCTGTTCTCTCTCAACTGTTCATACAAGAAGCAGCTAGGCTACCTGACTGTCTCAGTATGTTCTAGAACAGTCTTCAGGGATGTTCAAGATGAGACGGTGGACTTTACTTGTCGTGATTGCTCTTTGTGTGTCTCCGTTTCTTTTGGCTGGTAAGTAAAGGAATAGTAAAGTTAATTTTTTCTCATCCTTGTGCGGGCTTGGATTGAGTTGGTACTCGCAAACTTTAGCGCGAGTCTGTCCAAGTACGGATGCAGGCATTGAGGATGATTTGATTATCGCGTAGAGTATGTTGCTTTGACATGTTTGTTGGCTATCGTGCATCTCTCCCATCTAAAACAACGCTTTAATGTCTGTCCAATAGATCATTTTAAAATGTCAATTTAATATTGGATATTGTTTTGGCTAATCAGACTGGTATCGTAATCTGTGAAGATTAATTTAAATTGGAACAGTGAATTTTGTGTTAGATACAAATACATTTATCCCCCGAAAATATATTCTCTCTCTCTCTCTATCCCCCCCAGGTCCTTCCAGCTCTTCAGGTCCAGTCTCAGAGACCCAGAGCCGCTGTGCTGGCCGGGCCTGTAACCCTCCCATGGGGAACCTCGCCTTGGGCCGAGGACTACTCACCCAGTCAGTGTGTGGAGTCAACTCAACTGAGCCCTACTGCTCCTACCAGCAGATGTTTAGCTCTACCTCTTCCTTCCACAGAGACACTTCCTGTCCAGCAGCACCCAAATGCAGCAAGTGCAACGCAGCTCTCCCCCACCAGGCTCACCTGGCCTCTGCCATGACCGATTCCTCATTCCGATACCCAGATACCTGGTGGCAGTCTGCCGAGGGGGCGGAGACAGAAACCCTCCAACTAAACCTGGAGACAGAGTTCTACTTGACACATCTGATCCTGGTGTTCCGCTCCCCTCGGCCCGCCGCCATGTTGCTGGAGCGTTCTCAGGACCACGGGAGGACCTGGAAGACCCTCAGGTACCATCGAGGACCACTTTGGAAATGACTGTTTTAATTGATGTATTTACCCTCTGCGGTCAAATACACATCTTATTGATGGATGTAATGACCCTCTGCGGTCAAATACACATCTTATTGATGGATGTAATTACCCTCTGCGGTCAAATACACATCTTATTTGATGGATGTATTTACCCTCTGCGGTCAAATACACATCTTATTGATGGATGTATTTACCCTCTGCGGTCAAATACACATCTTATTGATGGATGTAATTACCCTCTGCGGTCAAATACACATCTTATTGATGGATGTAATTACCCTCTGCGGTCAAAAACGCATCTTATTGATGGATGTAATTACCCTCTGCGGTCAAATACACATCTTATTGATGGATGTAATTACCCTCTGCGGTCAAATACACATCTTATTGATGGATGTAATTACCCTCTGCGGTCAAATACACATCTTATTGATGGATGTAATTACCCTCTGCGGTCAAATACACATCTTATTGATGGATGTAATTATTTTCTACCCAGGTACTTTGCGAGGGACTGTGAGGACACCTTCGGCCTGGCAGAGGAGGCTCGTGTGAAGGAGAAAGGAGAGAGCGGGGCGGCCTGCACCTCCAAATACTCAGGAGCGTTCCCATGTACCCGAGGAGAGGTTAGAGTTGTGTATTGTGGGGTGTCTCTGATTGCACTTACCTATCCTCTTCATGCCTGCTGACACATAAAGGCAGAGACTTATACCACTTCTGACTGTCTAACGCCTGTTTTCAAGCTTAGCTTAAGTTCCTTGTGGCTACTAAGATTGTTGAGAGCCCAGACACACAGTCTTTGGACACAGGTGAAGGCAACATCCAGCTGGACGTTGTGGTTGCAGGGAAGATGGAGGACAGGACACAGGTGAAGGCAACATCCAGCTGGACGTTGTGGTTGCAGGGAAGATGGAGGACAGGACACAGGTGAAGGCAACATCCAGCTGGACGTTGTGGTTGCAGGGAAGATGGGAGGACAGGACACAGGGGAAGGCAACATCCAGCTGGACGTTGTGGTTGCAGGGAAGATGGAGGACAGGACACAGGGGAAGGCAACATCCAGCTGGATGTTGTGGTTGCAGGGAAGATGGAGGACAGGACACAGGGGAAGGCAACATCCAGCTGGACGTTGTGGTTGCAGGGAAGATGGAGGACAGGACACAGGGGAAGGCAACATCCAGCTGGATGTTGTGGTTGCAGGGAAGATAGAGGACAGGACACAGGGGAAGGCAACATCCAGCTGGACATTGTGGTTGCAGGGAAGATGGAGGACAGGACACAGGGGAAGGCAACATCCAGCTGGACATTGTGGTTGCAGGGAAGATGGAGGACAGGACACAGGTGAAGGCAACATCCAGCTGGACGTTGTGGTTGCAGGGAAGATGGAGGACAGGACACAGGGGAAGGCAACATCCAGCTGGACGTTGTGGTTGCAGGGAAGATGGAGGACAGGACACAGGTGAAGGCAACATCCAGCTGGACGTTGTGGTTGCAGGGAAGATGGAGGACAGGACACAGGTGAAGGCAACATCCAGCTGGACATTGTGGTTGCAGGGAAGATGGAGGACAGGACACAGGTGAAGGCAACATCCAGCTGGACGTTGTGGTTGCAGGGAAGATGGAGGACAGGACACAGGGGAAGGCAACATCCAGCTGGACGTTGTGGTTGCAGGGAAGATGGAGGACAGGACACAGGTGAAGGCAACATGCAGCTGGACGTTGTGGTTGCAGGGAAGATGGAGGACAGGACACAGGTGAAGGCAACATCCAGCTGGACGTTGTGGTTGCAGGGAAGATGGAGGACAGGACACAGGGGAAGGCAACATCCAGCTGGACGTTGTGGTTGCAGGGAAGATGGAGGACAGGACACAGGGGAAGGCAACATCCAGCTGGACATTGTGGTTGCAGGGAAGATGGAGGACAGGACACAGGGGAAGGCAACATCCAGCTGGACGTTGTGGTTGCAGGGAAGATGGGAGGACAGGACACAGGTGAAGGCAACATCCAGCTGGACGTTGTGGTTGCAGGGAAGATGGAGGACAGGACACAGGGGAAGGCAACATCCAGCTGGACGTTGTGGTTGCAGGGAAGATGGGAGGACAGGACACAGGTGAAGGCAACATCCAGCTGGACGTTGTGGTTGCAGGGAAGATGGAGGACAGGACACAGGTGAAGGCAACATCCAGCTGGACGTTGTGGTTGCAGGGAAGATGGAGGACAGGACACAGGTGAAGGCAACATCCAGCTGGACGTTGTGGTTGCAGGGAAGATGGAGGACAGGACACAGGTGAAGGCAACATCCAGCTGGACGTTGTGGTTGCAGGGAAGATGGAGGACAGGACACAGGGGAAGGCAACTTCCAGCTGGACGTTGTGGTTGCAGGGAAGATGGAGGACAGGACACAGGGGAAGGCAACATCCAGCTGGACGTTGTGGTTGCAGGGAAGATGGAGGACAGGACACAGGGGAAGGCAACATCCAGCTGGACGTTGTGGTTGCAGGGAAGATGGGAGGACAGGACACAGGGGAAGGCAACATCCAGCTGGACGTTGTGGTTGCAGGGAAGATGGGAGGACAGGACACAGGTGAAGGCAACATCCAGCTGGACGTTGTGGTTGCAGGGAAGATGGAGGACAGGACACAGGGGAAGGCAACATCCAGCTGGACGTTGTGGTTGCAGGGAAGATGGAGGACAGGACACAGGGGAAGGCAACATCCAGCTGGACGTTGTGGTTGCAGGGAAGATGGAGGACAGGACACAGGGGAAGGCAACATCCAGCTGGACGTTGTGGTTGCAGGGAAGATGGAGGACAGGACACAGGGGAAGGCAACATCCAGCTGGACGTTGTGGTTGCAGGGAAGATGGAGGACAGGACACAGGGGAAGGCAACATCCAGCTGGACGTTGTGGTTGCAGGGAAGATGGAGGACAGGACACAGGGGAAGGCAACATCCAGCTGGACGTTGTGGTTGCAGGGAAGATGGAGGACAGGACACAGGGGAAGGCAACATCCAGCTGGACGTTGTGGTTGCAGGGAAGATGGAGGACAGGACACAGGGGAAGGCAACATCCAGCTGGACGTTGTGGTTGCAGGGAAGATGGAGGACAGGACACAGGTGAAGGCAACATCCAGCTGGACGTTGTGGTTGCAGGGAAGATGGAGGACAGGACACAGGTGAAGGCAACATCCAGCTGGACGTTGTGGTTGCAGGGAAGATGGAGGACAGGACACAGGGGAAGGCAACATCCAGCTGGACGTTGTGGTTGCAGGGAAGATGGAGGACAGGACACAGGTGAAGGCAACATCCAGCTGGACGTTGTGGTTGCAGGGAAGATGGAGGACAGGACACAGGGGAAGGCAACATCCAGCTGGACGTTGTGGTTGCAGGGAAGATGGAGGACAGGACACAGGGGAAGGCAACATCCAGCTGGACGTTGTGGTTGCAGGGAAGATGGAGGACAGGACACAGGTGAAGGCAACATCCAGCTGGACGTTGTGGTTGCAGGGAAGATGGAGGACAGGACACAGGTGAAGGCAACATCCAGCTGGACGTTGTGGTTGCAGGGAAGATGGAGGACAGGACACAGGTGAAGGCAACATCCAGCTGGACGTTGTGGTTGCAGGGAAGATGGAGGACAGGACACAGGGGGTTGAATAGAACAGAGCTGTGACAGATTTCAAAGTGTCCCGTGCGAAACAACCTGTTAAACAATCTCAATGGTTCACAGTGGTAATTCATAACATCTGTACCATCTAATTGTTTGCTGTGGTGCTCAAATACATCATTGCTTGTGTGTGTGTGTGTGGGTGTGTGGGTGTGTGTGGGACAAGCGTTGAGCAAACAGACTAAGCTGTGTGTTCAAAGTAAACAGATCTAAACGGAAGCTTTTCAGATCGCATTTCTCAGCTGCACAAAGCCCATGACGACATCCATGCATCAATAGAATATCAATGTTCACCTTATTCCTCTGATGAGGCGCCCCGAGGTCTTTTTTTTTTTAGACGTGCCGTATCAACGGACAGAGGAAAGTTTGAGCCAGAGAGCAACAGGCCTTGTTGGTTTATTCATGAGCATCGTGATGTTCATTCCTCATCAGTCCTAGGGACTCGCAGCAAAAGAATCTGCTTTTTAATGTTCACTACTTCAATGTCTCTGCATGTCCAGCTGTTATATTTTGCCTCACAATGAAGTGTGTTACCATTTTATTTACAAGTAGAACACAACACTATTTGACATAAACAGTTGTGTATTGAGGAGTTTTATTAACACATGTCAATAATTGAATAAGGTCTGTCAAGAAAAAACCTAATAACAAATGTTTTTATGAGAACGCCGTAAGTACAGAAATGGTTTGCTCAGTGTGAAAATGAATATCCAACTAGTCAGCGACAACTGTTTGGAGTTTGTGACAGCAACTATGTGAGCTTATTACAGTATTATAGACACTATGTCCTGGGATTTACTATGATCGTCTATGTAGAATAACCCCTTACAGTATTATAGACACTATGACCTGGGATTTACTATGATCGTCTATGTAGAATAACCCCTTACAGTATTATAGACACTATGTCCTGGGATTTACTATGATCGTCTACGTAGAATAACCCCTTACAGTATTATAGACACTATGTCCTGGGATTTACTATGATCGTCTACGTAGAATAACCCCTTACAGTATTATAGACACTATGACCTGGGATTTACTATGATCTGTGTTTTGGGCTGTGTCAGGTCATGCTGTGTTGGGCTGTGTCAGGTCATGCTGTGTGTTGGGCTGTGTCAGGTCATGCTGTGTGTTGGGCTGTGTCAGGTCATGCTGTGTGTTGGACTGTGTCAGGTTATGCTGTGTGTTGGACTGTGTCAGGTCATGCTGTGTTGTGGGCTGTGTCAGGTCATGCTGTGTCAGGTCATGCTGTGTCAGGTCATGCTGTGTGTTGGGCTGTGTCAGGTTATTCTGTGTCAGGTCATGCTGTGTGTTGGGCTGTGTCAGGTCATGCTGTGTGTTGGGCTGTGTCAGGTCATGCTGTGTGTTGGGCTGTGTCAGGTCATGCTGTGTGTTGGGCTGTGTCAGGTCATGCTGTGTGTTGGACTGTGTCAGGTCATGCTGTGTGTTGGGCTGTGTCAGGTTATTCTGTGTCAGGTCATGCTGTGTGTTGGGCTGTGTCAGGTCATGCTGTGTGTTGGGCTGTGTCAGGTCATGCTGTGTGTTGGGCTGTGTCAGGTCATGCTGTGTGTTGGGCTGTGTCAGGTCATGCTGTGTGTTGGGCTGTGTCAGGTCATGCTGTGTGTTGGACTGTGTCAGGTCATGCTGTGTGTTGGACTGTGTCAGGTTATGCTGTGTGTTGGACTGTGTCAGGTCATGCTGTGTGTTGGACTGTGTCAGGTTATGCTGTGTGTTGGACTGTGTCAGGTCATGCTGTGTGTTGGACTGTGTCAGGTCATGCTGTGTGTTGCGCTGTGTCAGGTCATGCTGTGTGTTGGACTGTGTCAGGTCATGCTGTGTGTTGGACTGTGTCAGGTCATGCTGTGTGTTGGACTGTGTCAGGTCATGCTGTGTGTTGGACTGTGTCAGGTCATGCTGTGTGTTGGACTGTGTCAGGTCATGCTGTGTGTTGGACTGTGTCAGGTCATGCTGTGTGTTGGACTGTGTCAGGTTATGCTGTGTGTTGGGCTGTGTCAGGTCATGCTGTGTGTTGGACTGTGTCAGGTTATGCTGTGTGTTGGACTGTGTCAGGTTATGTGGTGTGTTGGACTGTGTCAGGTCATGCTGTGTGTTGGACTGTGTCAGGTCATGCTGTGTGTTGGACTGTGTCAGGTTTTGCCCCCCTCTAATTATTTTATAATGAGATATATACTGAACAAAAATATATAAATGCAAAATGCTACAATTTCAACGATTTTACTGAGTTGCAGTTCATATAAGGAAAATAGGTAAAGTACAATAAATGAATTAGTACCTAATCTATGGATTTCACATGGCTGGTCAGCGGCAAAGGCCCGCAGTGGGGCCAGGTCCAGCCATCCGGGTGGCTGGTCTCAGACGATCCCGCAGGTGAAGAATCCGGATGTGGAGGTCCAGTGTTGGCGTGGTTACACGCTTACGGTTGAGAAATGAACATGAAATTATCTGGCCACAGCTCTGGTGGACATTCCTGCAGTCAGCATGCCAGTTGTACGCTCCCTCAAAATTTGAGACATCTGTGGCATTGTGTTGTGTGACAAAACTGCACATTTTAGGGTGTCCTTTTATTGTCCCCAGCACAAGGTGCACCTCTGTAATGATCATGGTGTTTAATCAGCTTCTTGATATGCCACTAGGAATGATGCTGGCACTAGGACCGCACTCAACCAAATATATAAGGCCATAAGCAAACAAGAAAATCCTAACCCAGAAGCAGCGCTCCTAGTGGCCGGGGACTTTAATGCAGGCAAACTTAAATCAGTTTTACCACATTTTTACCAGCATGTCACATGTGCAACCAGAGGGAAGAAAACTATAGACCACATTCACTCCACACACAGAGATGCATACAAAGCCCTCCCTCGCCCTCCATTTGGCAAATCTGACCATAACTCTATCCTCCTGATTCCTGCTTACAAGCAATTAAAGCAGGAAGTACCAGTGACTCGCTCAATACGGAAGTGGTCAGATGAAGTGGATGCTACGCTACAGGACTGTTTTGCTAGCACAGACTGGAAAATGTTCTGAGATTCATCCAATGGCGTTGAGGAGTATACCACCTCAGTCATCGGCTTCATCAATAAATGCATTGATGACGTCGTCCCCACAGTGACTGTACGTACATACCCCAAACAGGAGCCATGGAGACGAACAATCAAACAAGCAAAGCGTCAATACAGGATTAAGACTGCACCGGGTCTGACGCTTGTTGGATGTGGCATTGCTTGAAAACTATTACGGACTACAAAGGGAAACCCAGACGCGAGCTGCCCAGTGACACGAGCCTACTAGACAAGCTAAATGCCTTTTATGCTTGCTTCGAGGCAAGCAACACTGAAGCATGCATGAGAGCACCAGCTGTTCTGGATGACTGTGTGATAACGCTCCCGGTAGCCGATGTGAGCAAGACCTTTAAACAGGTCAAAATTCACAAAGCTGCGGGACCAGATGGATTACCAGGACATGTACTCAAAGCATGCGCAAATCAGCTGGCAAGTGTCTTCACTGACATTTTCAACCTCTCCCTGACTGAGTCTGTAATACCAACATGTGTCAAGCAGACCACCATAGTCCCTGTGCCCAAGGAAGCGAAGGTAACCTGCCTAAATGATTACCTCCCTGTAGCACTTATGTCGGTAGCCATGAAGTACTTTGAAAGGCTGGTCATGGCTCACATCAACAGCATCCTCCCAGATACCCTAGACCCACTCCAATTTGCCTACTGCTCCAACAGATCCACAGATGACACAATCTTAATCGCACTCCACACTGCCCTTTCCCACCTGGACAAAAGCAACACCTATGTGAGAATGCTGTTCACTGACTACAGCTCAGCGTTCAAAACCATAGTGCCCACGAAGCTCATCACTAAGCCAAAGACCCTGGGACTCAACACCTCCCTCTGCAACTGGATCCTGGACTTCCTTATGGGCCGCCCCCAGGTGGTAAGAGTAGGCAACAAAATATCTGCCACGCTGATCCTCAACAATGGGGCCCCTCAGAGGTGTGTACTTACTCCCTCTCTTGTACTCCCTGTTCACCCACTACTGCATGGCCTAACACGACTCCAACACCATCATTAAGTTTGCTGATGACGCAACAGTGGTAGGCCTGATCACCGACAACGATGAGACAGCCTATAGGGAGGAGATCAGAGAACTGGCAATGTGGTGCCAGGACAACAACCTCTCCCGTAATGTGAGCAAGACAAAGAAGCTGATTGTGGACTACAGGAAAAGGCGTTCCGAACAGGCCCCCATTAACATCAATAGGGCCGTAGTGGAGCGAGTCGAGAGTTTCAAGTTCCTTGGTGTCCACATCACTAACAATCTATCACGATCCGAACACACCAAGACAGTCTTGACGAGGGCACGACAAAAGCTATTTCCCCTCGGGAGACTGAAAAGATTTGGCATGGGTCCCCCGATCCTCAAAGTTCTACAGCTGCACCATCGAGAGCATCCTGACCGGTTGCTTCACCGCCTGGCTTGGCATCTGACCATAAGGCATTACAGAGGGTAGTGCGTACGGCCCAGTACATCACTGGGGCCAAGCTTCCTGCAATCCGTAGCAGTCAGACATCTGTTGTCTTGTCCCGTCCGGTCCCATGTATATATCTTTTTCTTCGTATATCTTTTTTATTATTATTTTTCATCTCAATTCCCATCTACGGACTGAACATACTCTCCTGCAACCCGCCTCATCCAATGTGGTACGGATCTGCTATTTTTTTTTTACAGTTTAGAAGCTAGCCAGCTAACTAGCTACTTGCTAATAGTCAGTTAGCCACTGCTAGCGGTCATCAACGTTAACTTGGATATCAGCCAGCCTCAGCCCGGTCAATTCCTGCCAGTCTGCACAGCGTGATATCAACCCAGAGCATATCGGACTGCTTTTTCTCTACCACATCTCAGGATTCCTACCGCAAGCTCTGAACCTTGGATAATCGCAGCTAGCTAGCTGCTATCTGAGTGGCTACACCTGGCTAACGTCTCTGTCCCGAAGCAAGCACCAGATAGCCTGGAGCTATCTCCCGGCTAGCTGACGAGGTCCATCAGCCAATTCCTTGGGCTACAATACCTATTTTGCCAATTGGCCTGGGCCCTTTTACTGCCAACATAGAGCCCCACCGATCCATCACGACTGGTCTGCCAACGTAACCGTCCGAGGGGGTCTCAACAGGCCCTTCCATCGTGACATCCCCCGAAGGCCCTTCTGCTAGCCCTTGCCCGCTAGCTGTCTGAATCGCCATGTCTCCAGCTCACTTGGCTACGCATGCCTCTCCCTAACGTCAATATGCCTTGTCCATTGCTGTTTTGGTTAGTGATTATTGTCTTATTTCACTGTAGAGCCTCCAGCCCTGCTCAATATGCCTTAGCTAGCCCTTTTGTTCCACCCCCCCCCCACTCATGCGGTGACCTCACCTGGCCTAAATGGTGCCTCTAGAGACAACCTCTCTCATCGTCACTCAATGCCTAGGTTTACCTCCACTGTATTCACATCCTACCATACCCTTGTCTGTACATTATGCCTTGAATCCATTCTTCCTGGCCCAGAAATCTACTCCTTTTACTCTCTGTTCCTAACGCACTAGATGACCAGTTCTTATAGCCTTTAGCCGTACCCTTATCCTATTCCTCCTCTGTTCCTCTGGTGATGTAGAGGTTAATCCAGGCCCTGCAGTGCCTAGCTCCACTCCCATTCCCCAGGCGCTCTCATTTGTTGACTTCTATAACCGTAAAAGCCTAGGTTTCATGCATGTTAACATTAGAAGCCTCCTCCCTAAGTTTGTTTTATTCACTGCTTTAGCACACTCCGCCAACACTGATATCCTAGCCGTGTCTGAATCCTGGCTTAGGAATGCCTCCAAAAATCCAGAAATGTCCATCCCTAACTATAACATTTTCCGACAAGATAGAACTGCTTAAGGGGGTGGAGTTGCAATCTACTGCAGAGATAGCCTGCAGAGTTCTAGCATACTATCCAGGTCTGTGCCCAAACAATTTGAGCTTCTACTTTTAAAAATCCACCTTTTCAGAAACAAGTCTCTCACCATTGCCGATTGTAATAGACCCCTTTCAGCCCCCGGCTGTTAATTGATTGCCCCCCATCTATCTTCAGAGTTCGTACTGTTAGGTGACCTAAACTGGGACATGCTTAACACCCCGGCAGTTCTACAATCTAAGATAGATGCTTTCAATCTCACACAAATTATCAAGGAACATACCGTGTACAACCCTAAATCCGTAACCATGGGCACCCTCTTAGATATCATCCTGACCAACTTGCCCTCTAAATACCCCTCTGCTGTCTCCAACCAGGATCTCAGAGATCATTGCCTCATTGCCTGCGTGTGTAATGGGTCTGCGGTCAAAAGACCACTCCTCATCACTGTCAAACGCTCCCTAAAACACTTCAGCAAGCAGGCCTTTCTAATCGACCTAGCCCGAGTATCCTGGAAGGATATTGACCACATCCCGTCAGTAGAGGATGCCTGGTTTCTCTTTAAAAGTGATTTCCTCTCCATCTTAAATAAGCATGCCCCATTCAAAAAATGTAGAACTAAGAACAGATATAGCCCTTGCTTCACCCCAGACTGCCCTTGACCAGCACAAAAACATCCTGTGGCGTTCTGCATTAGCATCGAATAGCCCCCGCGAACTTTTCAGGGAAGTCAGGAACCAATATACTCAGTCAGTTAGGAGAGCTAAGGCTAGCTTTTTCAAACAGAAATGTGCATCCTGTAGTACTAATTCCAAAACGTTTTGGGACTGTAAAGTCCATGGAGAATAAAAGCACCTCCTCCCAGCTGCCCACTGCACTGAGGATAGGAAACATTGTCACCACCGATAAATCTACAATAACCGATAATTTCAAAAAACTTTTTTCTACAGCTGTCCATGCTTTCCACCTGGCTACAACTACCGCGGCCAACATCTCAGCACCCCCTGCAGCAACTGGCCCAAGCCCCCCTGCTTCTCCTTCACCCAAATCCAGACAGCTGATGTTCTGAAAGAACTGCAAAATCTGGATCCCTACAAATCAGCTGGGCTAGACAATCTGGACCCTTTCTTTCTAAAATTATCTGCCGAAATTGTTGCAACCCCTATTACTAGCTTATTCAACCACTCTTTCGTATAGTCTGAGATCCCCAAAGATTGGAAAGCTGCTGTGGTCATCCCCCTCTTCAAAGGGGGAGACACTCTAGACCCAAACTGTAATAGACCTATATCCATCCTGCCCTGCCTTTCTAAAATCTTTGAAAGCCAAGTTAACAAACAGATCACTGACCATCTCGAAACCCATCGTTTCTTCTCCACTATGCAATCTGGTTCCCAAGGTGGTCATGGGTGCACCTCAGCCACGCTCAAGGTCCTAAACAATATCATAACCTCCATCGATAAAAGACAGTACTGTGCAGCCGTCTTCATCGACCTGGCCAAGGCTTTCGACTCTGTCAATCACCACATTCTTATCGGCAGACTCAATAGCCTTGGCTTCTGAAATGCCTCGCCTGGTTCACCAACTACCTCTCTGATAGAGTTCAGTGTGTCAAATCGGAGGGCCTGTTGTCTGGACCTCTGGCAGTCTCTATGGTGGTGCCACAGGGTTCAATTCTCAGGCAGACTCTTTTCTCTGTATATATAAATGATGTCGCTCTTGCGGCTGGTGATTCTACGCAGATAACCTCTACACAGACGACAACATTCTGTATACATCTGGCCCTTATTTGTACATTGTGCTAACAAACAGCAGCCTGTGCTGCCCTCACTAGCATCAATACTCTGGATGGTACTGACTTAGAATATGTGGACAACTACAAATACCTAGGTGTCTGGTTAGACTGTAAACTCTCTTTCCAGACTCACATTAAAGACCAAAAGGCTCCTTAACAGTTTCTACCCCCAAGCCATAAGACTGCTGAACAATTAATCAAATGGCCACCGGACTATTTACATTGACCCCCCCCTCCATTTATTTTGTACACTGCTGTTATTCTTATTGTGTTACTTTTTATTATTTTTTACTTTAGTTTGTTTGGTCAATATTTTCTTAACTCTTCTTGAACTGCACTGTTGGCTAAGGGCATGTAAGTAGGCATTTCACTGTGAGGTCTACACACACGTGACAAAGTTTGATTTGATCTGCCAGATTTTGTTACCGGGAACTCTGACCCACTCTTCTCCCCTCTCTAGGTGATCTATCGCGCCCTGTCCCCCTGGTACTCACTGGACCCCTATGGCCCAGCAGCCCAGACTCAGTTGATGGTCACCAACCTGCGGGTGCGTCTGCTGCAGCGCCAGCCTTGCCCCTGCCAGGCTAAAGACCCAGATATCCAGGCACTGCCCACGAACCATTATGCCATCTATGACTTCATCGTCAAGGGCAGCTGCCTCTGCAACGGGCACGCTGAGCACTGTGTGCCAGCCAATGGGTACCGCCCCCCCAGGCAGAGGATCAATCACGTGGTGAGTAAGGGTGAAGAGCAGCACGAACAACCAATCACAACTGACCACTTATCTCTGTGTCTATTAGCGCTTCTCCAAAAGACTGCAATCATCACGTCACTCTGTTAACAAAAACAGTCAGAGATGTCCTGTATTTGTGTGTTTGTGCTGCCGAATGTTTGTGTGTATGGAGCGGCTTGTGTGTGTGTGTGTGTGTGTGTGTGTGTGTGTGAGAATGTGTTATTGTTTCTGGCACTCTCCATTCCCACCACCCCTTGGGTTCTACATCTGTGTAGTGGTGCTTTAATGCAGAGCCTCTAGGCTTTACTGAAGACTATATTTACCCACAGATTTACCTTCCATTACGGGATTATGACTATGAGGAAACCTTAATTATAGTGTAAAATATAGTAGCTTCAACATATTTTTCCCACTGAGAGTAGAAAGTGCCAGTGGAATTACATCAGCATTTCTCATATAGTAAACATTGGAGGCTTTAGTCAAACAGTGGTGGGAAGATAACTAAGAGTGTTCCACACTTCACTGTGCATTCCTCATTTACTGCAAAGTAGAAAATACACTGCTGCACTTGCGATTTTAGCATGCAAATCTTGGTGGGTCAAACTCAACCAAAATTGTTGTTGTTTTTTAGATACATGCCAGCAAAGCCACACTAAACAATACATTAATTGCACTATAACGGCGACAAGCAGTGCCCACAAATGTTTAGGGTCCACACAAAGCTGTCCCAATAGCAGAGCTTTCTTTTCGGCACCATGGAGTGAATCCTGACCACCTCTACACCTGGCTATCAGCGGAGCCTTGTTTGGCAGCGAAAACATGAATTCAGCCGGCTATCACCTGGCTATCACCTGGCTATCACCTGGCTATCAGCGGAGCCTTGTCTGGCAGCCTCGTTTACTGCCTCTTTAAAAAACATAGCTGATGTGGCTGACCATATCTCCCATCTTCCTATCATTTATGCAGCAGCAGATAAGACATTGTTTGGACTCGCCTTGTTTTGCGCGGCGGTCATCAAAGGAAAAGATGTACAACTGCGAGTTGGATGACCGTTCAAAGCGTATCTTCCCAGTCTGACTTCCCAGTTGCGATGCTTGTTTTCCCAGTCTGACTTCCCAGTTGCGATGCTTGTTTTCCCAGTCTGACTTCCCAGTTGCGATGCTTGTTTTCCCAGTCTGACTTCCCAGTTGCGATGCTTGTTTTCCCAGTCTGACTTCCCAGTTGCGATGCTTGTTTTCCCAGTCTGACTTCCCAGTTGCGATGCTTGTTTTCCCAGTCTGACTTCCCAGTTGCGATGCTTGTTTTTCCAGTCTGACTTCCCAGTTGCGATGCTTGTTTTCCCAGTCTGACTTCCCAGTTGCGATGCTTGTTTTCCCAGTCTGACTTCCCAGTTGCGATGCTTGTTTTCCCAGTCTGACTTCCCAGTTGCGATGCTTGTTTTCCCAGTCTGACTTCCCAGTTGCGATGCTTGTTTTCCCAGTCTGACTTCCCAGTTGCGATGCTTGTTTTCCCAGTCTGACTTCCCAGTTGCGATGCTTGCTGTTAGCCACTGTCACCGATTCCTTCCAAACAACTCATTGTTTTATTTGCGATTTTCAAACTTGTTGTGTAATGTTTATATCAAGTGGCCGATGAGCACCGATACGTTTTATCTATCATTTATCTTCATTATTTATCTTCATTATTTATCTTCATATGACAAGAATTAAAAAGGATTTGCCAGTAGATTGTCTACTTTATTTATGACGATGACTGCTAGCTCAGATTTTAGAAAGTAAGACGTTGACAGTCCAATCAAAGCTACTGTAGATATAATGTCGTTTGACGTTATTTTATCGGACCTTGAGAAGGGAACTTCTAATGTAACTCTATGGCAGTAGCCAAACGGCTCTATGGCAGTAGCCAAACGGCTCTATGGCAGTAGCCAAACGGCTCTATGGCAGTAGCCAAACGGCTTCTTGATGTCTACCCATACTCAAGGCTGGTGACAGTGTCCCCATGAGTGACAGAACACTGAACCAATCACGGTGCAATGCTGAGCCAATCACAGTGCAATGCTCCTATTTTTTGCTGGCCTGCCCCATCATCACAGAAAGCACTGAGCTAGGCTGAAACACCTGCATTTTGCAGCTGCCTGTTTGTATGCAGCTTTATTAGCTCAATGATATATATATATATATATAAAAACATTTTTTTTTACATTGTTTGCAAACTGATGTGACAAAAAAATGTGACACGTATTAATGCCAAAATAACATGCAATACAGGCAATATTTATTTAGGGGGGCTTACCTGTTTTGCATGTTATTTTGGCATTGATACGTGTCACATATCAATTTGCAAACAATATACATATATATATATTTTTTTTGGGGGTGCAAAATATTTGTGTGTCTATATCTGTGTTCCCTATTACAGTAAATATTGCTTTCTCTCTCCCCTGCGCCAGGTCCATGGGAAATGTGGGTGTGACTGTGTGTAACTGTCTGGAACCGTAATTCAGTAATACATACATAATACACTGCTCTCTCCCCTGCGGCAGGTCCATGGGAAATGTGTGTGTAAACACAACACTGCCGGCGACCACTGTGAGCACTGTGTTCCCCTCTACAATGACCAACCCTGGCAAGCTGCCAACGGCATCATAGGAGCACCTCGTGAATGCAAGAGTGAGTCTTACAAGGCCAGGAAGGTCAACCAGCAGAACCACGTACACAACAAGTACATTACCCGATACACACAGCCAGATGTCTTTTTTTGAATTAGTAGTAGTTGTAGAATTCAGTAGGTATATCTTCTTTTACCTATTCAATGCTCTCAAAGGGATCTGTCTTTTTGTTGTTGTTGAAACATTCACATTCAGAAATGACCCCTTGGTGCAAATGTCAATGAAACCTAGTATCTTTACTTTACCTTTGAGAGAATGGAAGCAATGGGAAAACAGAGATGCTTTTAAGGTGGTATTCTGACTAGATATCTTTGCTCTTAACTTGTGTTGTACATGTCTCCCATTGACGTCAATAATGATTTACATGAAAGTCAAGAGTTTTGCACGATTATCTTAGGCGCTTCCTCTTTTCTTTTACAGAGTGCAAGTGTCACGGCCATGCAGATAGCTGTCACTTTGACCGTGGTGTGTGGTTGGCATCGGGACGGCGTAGTGGGACTGTGTGTGACGTCTGCCACCACAACACACAGGGCAGACACTGCCAGAGCTGCCGTAGAGGGTTCTACAGACACCCCAGCAGACCTAGCTCTGCCGCTGACTCCTGCACACGTAAGAGGACAAAACATACCCTCTGCCTGTCCAGATAGCAGGGAACAGAGGTCAAATCATCAAGATAGCAGGGAACAGAGGTCAAATCATTCAGATAGCAGGGAACAGAGGTCAAATCATTCAGATAGCAGGGAACAGAGGTCAAATCATCCAGATAGCAGGGAACAGAGGTCAAATCATAGATATGTGTTTATGGTTGTTGAATCAATTAGACCATGCCCATCTTATTTTGGCCAACTTCCTGATCCTGCTTTGTAGTATACCCCTCAGACCATGGTAACAAGATAGTAACAATGTAGTAACAACAAACTAACAATGTAATAACAACGTAGTAACAATGTAGTAACATAGTAACAACGTAGTAACAACAAACTAACAATGTAGTAACAACGTAGCAACAATGTAGTAACGTAGTAACGATGTAGTAACAACATAGTAACGACGTAGTAACATAGTAACGACGTAGTAACATAGTAACAACGTAGTAACGTAGTAACGATGTAGTAACAGCATAGTAACAACGTAGTAACATAGTAACAACGTAGTAACGTAGTAACGATGTAGTAACAACATAGTAACAACGTAGTAACATAGTAACAACGTAGTAACGATGTAGTAACAACATAGTAACAACATAGTAACATAGTAACAACGTAAGTAACGTAGTAACGATGTAGTAACAACATAGTAACGATGTAGTAACAACAAGTCAGACATGGGTTGTCTACAGCCGTGATAGTCATTAATGCTCTTGAGGAGGTGCAGCACCGCAGGTCTTCACTCCTGCTCAGCAGTGAAACACCTGATTCGGGTGTCATCAAGGTGTTGAAGAGCAGTTGATTAGTTGAATCAGGTGTGATGACGGCACTAAACTGAAACAAAAACATGCAGTAGTGGAAGGTTAGTGGAAGGTTAGTGGAAGGTTAGTGGAAGGTTAGTGGAAGGTAGTCTAGCGGTTAGAGCGTTGAGGGCCAAGCCACTGAAAGGACTTGTAACCGAAAGATTGCAAGATTGAATCCCTGAGCTGACAAGGTAAAAATCTGTCGTTCTGCCCCTGAACAAGGCAGTTAACCCACTGTTCATAGGCCGTCATTGAAAATATGAATTTGTTCTTAACTGACTTGCCTAGTTAAATAAAAGGTAAATAATATAGAACCACTGCGACCACAATGTTATTGCCAACTTATACAATACTGACAATACTTGAGTACTTTTCAGTGCAGGACTAGAAGATCAACCACATCTTTGAGGAATGTGACAGTAATTGAAAACAATAGATGAGTTTCCCATACTCCATGCCTGGCACATTTTTCCCATTCCTGTCCTTTTCCCCAGGCATGCTCTTTCGCTTCGGTCTTTTAAAGAACAAACAAACTGTGTTTGAGAGAAAGAGAAACACAAGTGTGCTCACACACAGGCACGCATACACACATTCATGCATACATACATACACACACACACACACACACACACACACACACACACACACACACACACACACACACACACACACACACACACACACATACATGCACAAACAGACATACACACACAGAGACTGTACACACACACACACATACACAAACATACATACATGCATTCATGCATACATACAGACAGACATACATACAGACATACACACATACATACGTACACACAGGCACGCAAACGCACACATGCACACACACATTCACACACACACACACACTAAAAACCTATCCTTCACCAGGAGAGTCATCAACCAGTAAAAATGTCAGTGTGGAGGGAGAATTATTAACTTTTTGCTTTTACAGTAGTGTGTTTTTACAGTAGTATTGTGTTTCTACAGTAGTAGTGTGTTTTTACAGTAGTGTGTTTCTACAGTAGTATTGTGTTTTTACAGTAGTAGTGTGTTTTTACAGTAGTATTGTGTTTTTACAGTAGTAGTGTGTTTTTACAGTAGTATTGTGTTTCTACAGTAGTAGTGTATTTTTACAGTAGTGTGTTTTTACAGTAGCATTGTGTTTCTACAGTAGTAGTGTGTTTCTACAGTAGTAGTGTGTTTTTACAGTAGTGTGTTTCTACAGTAGTATTGTGTTTTTACAGTAGTATTGTGTTTTTACAGTAGTAGTGTGTTTTTACAGTAGTATTGTGTTTCTACAGTAGTAGTGTGTTTTTACAGTAGTGTGTTTTTACAGTAGCATTGTGTTTCTACAGTAGTAGTGTGTTTCTACAGTAGTAGTGTGTTTCTACAGTAGTAGTGTGTTTTTACAGTAGTGTGTTTCTACAGTAGTAGTGTGTTTTTACAGTAGTAGTGGGTTTTTACAGTAGTAGTGTGTTTTTACAGTGGTGTGATGTATCCTCAGGGTTAAATACATACTCCCGTGCGTGCGTGTGCTGTTGTTTTGTCTGGGACGTATGGTATGGAATTAAGTATCTTTTTTTCTGAATAAAGTCAAGAAACATATCCCGAGGGCCACACTATTAAAGACATGAATAAATGAGCTCCGTATGTTGGATATAATGGTAGGAATGTGCTAATCTCTCCCTCTCTGATCTGTTCTGTTTGTCCCTCCTCTTACCCCATACCAACAGCATGTGCCTGCCACCCTGTAGGGTCTAGACCCGCGATCTCAGGTGGCCAGGACCTCTGTAACCCTAGCAACGGGGCATGCACCTGCAGATCGGGCGTGGGCGGACCTCTCTGTGACAGATGCATTGTAGGGTTCTGGGGCTTCCATGGTTACGGGTGCAGACCGTGTGACTGTACAGGTGGGGACTGTGATCCCTACACCGGGGACTGCTTGTCTGGGTAAGTGTCTATGGATTCATATAGTAGGCTGCGTTCCAAATAGCACCCTATATTCTCTATTGGCCCTGTTCACATGTATAGTGAACAGGGAGCCATTTGAGACACAGACTATGCATATTCACTAGTACTTTTAGTATACTGTAACTCACCTGAAAGTCTCTCATTGACATCAATGAATAATTAATCAGACGGTTATCCTGAACCTGAATCAGACCCTTAATGAAGTAGTCTCCTCTACCCAGACGTCTCTCTCTGTGGTGTAGTCTCCTCTACCCAGACGTCTCTCTCTGTGGTGTAGTCTCCTCTACCCAGACGTCTCTCTCTGTGGTGTAGTCTCCTCTACCCAGACGGCTCTCTCTGGGGTGTAGTCTCTACCCAGGCGATTCTCTCTGTGGTGTAGTCTCCTCTCTCTGTGGTGTAGTCTCCTCTATCCAGACGGCTCTCTCTGTGGTGTAGTCTCCTCTACCCAGATGGCTCTCTCTGTGGTGTAGTCTCCTCTACCCAGATGGCTCTCTCTGTGGTGTAGTCTCCTCTACCCAGACGGCTCTCTCTGTGGTGTAGTCTCCTCTACCCAGACGGCTCTCTCTGTGGTGTAGTCTCCTCTACCCAGACGGCTCTCTCTGTGGTGTAGTCTCCTCTATCCAGACGGCTCTCTCTGTGGTGTAGTCTCCTCTACCCAGACGGCTCTCTCTGTGGTGTAGTCTCCTCTACCCAGACGGCTCTCTCTGTGGTGTAGTCTCCTCTATCCAGACGGCTCTCTCTGTGATGTAGTCTCCTCTACCCAGACGGCTCTCTTTGTGGTGTAGACTCCTCCCTCTGTGGTGTAGACTCCTCCCTCTGTGGTGTAGTCTCCTCTACCCAGACGGCTCTCTCTGTGGTGTAGTCTCCTCTACCCAGACGGCTCTCTCTGGGGTGTAGTCTCCTCTATCCAGACGGCTCTCTCTGTGGTGTAGTCTCCTCTACCCAGACGGCTCTCTCTGTGGTGTAGTCTCCTCTACCCAGATGGCTCTCTCTGTGGTGTAGTCTCCTCTACCCAGACGGCTCTCTCTGTGGTGTAGTCTCCTCTATCCAGACGGCTCTCTCTGTGGTGTAGTCTCCTCTATCCAGACGGCTCTCTCTGCGGTAGCAATTGAACCTGGGGATGACGTTATTAATGGAGTAGTCTTTATCTTAATGCAAAGTAAGTATGTAGAGGTGTATTCATGGATTGTATGGCTAGCAGGCAGTGCTATGTTTGACCAGAGTTTCCTCTGTGGTGTTTTGTGTTGTGATGTGATGTGTTGTGTTGTGTTCCAGCTCAGATCTGGACGTGTACTATACAGGAGGTGACAGCCACATACACAGAGGACCTAGCAGTAGTGAGCTAGCAACACTGTTTAGGGTGGAGGAGCTGTTCTCTGCACTGCACCACTCTGGTGAGTCATGGGTTATACACAAAAGCATGGGCACGCATGTAGGCACGCACACATGCAAGAAAGCAGACACACTATCTATACACACACACACACACACATCTATACACACACACGGATATATAATGTATAAGCGTAATCTACAGTACATGTTATTGTTTTCCCTGTCTTTCCAGAGAAATGTCAGTGTAAGGTGGTGCCTATAGGCAGCCCCAAACTCTTCTGTGCCAACGAGTATGACTACGGTAGGTGGGACATACAGTAATACTAAGAAAGATACGCGTGGGAAAAGTTCCTGGGAAAAACAATCATATTAATCTTAACTTTACAAGATATGAAAAGACTTAAACAATAGGAGAACATAAAGCAGAGTTGGTTGTAGATCAAAAGGAGATGTTTGAGGTTAACCACTCCTATGTTAGCCAACTCCCACGGGCCTGATATGCATAACAACGACCATAGAAGTTGGCTATAAAGCACAAACAAATCTGGGACCAGACTGTAGTGAACGATGCCAGTAGAATGGAAAAGGAAATCCCCCCCCCCCCCTCCTGTTTGTAGTGGCAATTGAACCGCTTGCAGAACGAATTAGACAGGACTCAAACGTAACAGGTATCAGTATTGGTAAACATGAATATCAATTTGACTTATTTGCCAATGATCTACTGGCAAGATGGCGGTGACAGACATGGCAGCTTTGCTTCTAGCTCCTAAGCAACTTTGCAGTATTTAGTTTTTTTGGGGTGTTATTTCTTACATTATCAGCCCAGAATGTTTTTTGGGGTGTTATTTCTTACATTATCAGCCCAGAATGTTTTTTGGGGTGTTATTTCTTACATTATCAGCCCAGAATGTTTTTTGGGGTGTTATTTCTTACATTATCAGCCCAGAATGTTTTTTGTGTTATTACATACAGCCGGAAAGAACATTTTGATATCAGAGCGGCGGCATTACGAACCAGGAACACGACTTTCCCGAATTGGATCCTTTGTTCGTACCCCCCCAGGGCAATTTAATTTATCCCAGAAGCTGCTCCAAGACGCCACCGGCGGAGAGAGGTATTTGGAGTGGACTTGTAGTCCGGCTCAGGAGGCGTGCACGCCATCCACGGTTTCCTAGTATATTAATTGCTAATGTTCAGTCTCTGGACAATAAAGTGGACAAGCTCAGGGCGAGGATCTCCTTCCAGAGAGACATCAGGGACTGTAACATACTCTGTTTTGTGGAATAATGGCTCTCTCCTGATATACTGTCCCCGTCCATACAGCCAGCTGGGTTCTCAGTACATCGCACAGACGGGAATAAAGAACTCCCCGGGAAGAGGAAGGGCGGTGGTATGTTTCATGATTAACCACTCAGGGTGTGATTGTGATAACATACAGAAACTCAAGTCCTTTTGTTCACCCAACCTAGAGTACCTCACAATCAAATGCTGACTGTATTACCTTCCAAGAGAATTCTCTTCAGTTATAGTCACAGCCGTGTACACTACTGTTCAAAAGTTTGGGGTCTCTTAGAAATGTCCTTGTTTTCCATGACAACATACATGAAATTAGTTGCAAAATGGATAGGAAACATAGTCAAGATGTTGACAAGGTTATATAATAATGATTTTTAATAAAACTTTGCTTTCGTCAAAGAATCCTCCATTTGCAGCAATTACAGCCTTGCAGACCTTTGGCATTCAAGTATTCTAGCAATCTGAATAGATTTCACCCCATGCTTCCTGAAGCACCTCCCACAAGTTGGATTGGTTTGATGGGCACATCTACCATACGGTCAAGCTGCGCCCACAATAGGGTTGAGATCCGGTGACTGTGCTGGCCACTCCATTATAGACAGAATGAATACCAGCTGACTGCTTCTTCCCTAAATAGTTATTGCATCGTTTGGAGCTTTGCTTTGGGTCATTGGCCTGTTCTAGGAGGAAATTAGCTCCAATTAAGCACCGTCCACAGGGTATGGTGTTGCAAAATGGAGTGATAGCCTTCCTTCTTCAAGATCCCTTTTACCCTGTACAACTCTCCCACTTTACCACCACCAAAGCACCCCCATACCATCACATTGCCTCCACCATGCTTGACAGATGGCGTCAAGCACTCCCTCAGCATCTTTTCATTTTTTTTGTGTCTCACAAATGTTCTTCTATGTGATCCGAACACCTCAAATTTAGATTTGTCTGTCCATAACACTTTTTCCAATCTTCCTCTGTCCAGTGTCTGTGTTCTTTTCTTTTTATTGGCCAGTCTGAGATATGGTGTTTTCTTTGCAACTCTGCCTAGAAGGCCAGCATCCCAGAGTCATCTCTTCACTGTTGACATTGAGACTGGTGTTTTGTGGGTACTATTTAATGAAGCTGCCAGTTGAGGACTTGTGAGGCATCTGTTTCTCAAACTAGACACTCTTAATGTTCATGTTTATATCCCAGGACAAATTAGCTAGCAACAGCAAGCTAGCTAAATAGGACAAATGATCTAGCAAGTGCAAGCTAACTAGCTAAATTGCCATACATGTTTAATGCTTTTTGACCTGTCCACAAATTAATGTCATTGGTTCAGAGTTTGTTTTGATATTTTAACCTGTGTGTCGTGATCGTGTTTGGTGTAGGGGGACAAAATAAATGTATGCACGATAGCGCACGATGGGCGCAGCCGGTTTGGGTTCCGTGTAAGGGAGTAGTTTCTTGGCAATTTCTCACACGGAATAGTCTTCACTTCTCAGAACAAGAATAGACTGTATAGACTTAATCAGATGTTCTTACATAAACGCTTGTTATGCTTTCACCGAAAAGCTTTATTGAAATCTGACACACCAGGTGGATTATCAACAAGTTAAGCTGTGTTTTGCTATATTGCACTTGTGATTTCATGAAAATTAAATATTTGTTGTAATTTAATTTGAATTTGGCGCTTTGCAATTCAGCGGATGTTGACGAAAATGATCCCGCTAACGGGATGGATGCATCAAGAAGTTAACAAAGCAAATTTGAGGAAAATGCTACGGAAGTACTATCAACACATTGACTGTAGTACCAACGCTGCTAAAATGCTCGACCATTGCTACTCCCCCTTCCGGGATGCCTACAAGGCCCTCCCCCGCCCTTCGGCAAATCAGAATACGGCTCCATTTTTCTCCTCCCTTCCTATAGGCAGAAACTCATACAGGAAGTACCCGTGCTAAGGTCTATTCAACGCTGGTCTGACCAATCGGAATGCATGCTTCAAGATTGATTTGATCACGCGGACTGGGATATGTTCCCGGGTAGCCACTGAAAATAACCTTGACGTTTACACGGACACAATGTCATCAGGAAATGTATAGGAGATGTTCCCAATGTGACTATTAAAATCTACCCAAACCAGAAACCGTGGGTAGATGGTAGCATTCGTGCAAAACTAAAAGCGAGAACCACCTCATTTAACCGTTGCAAGGTGACTGGGAATATGGTTAAATACAAACAGTGTAGATATTCCATCCGTAAGGCAATGAAACAGGCAAAATGTCAGTACAGAGGAAAAAGTAGAGTTGCAATTCAACGGCTCAGACACAAGACGTATGTGGCAGGGTCTACAGACAATCACTGAAAAGGAAAACCAGCCAAATGGCGGACACCGAATTCTTGCTCCTGGACAATTTGAACACCTTCTTCACGCGCTTTAAGAATAATACAGTGCCTCCGACGCGGCCCACTCCCAAGGACTGTAGGCTATTGTTCTCTGTGGGCGACGTAAGACATTTAAGTGTGTTAACCCTCGCAAGATGGCCTCACTAGCTGCATCCTCAGAGCATGCGGAGACCAGCTGGCTGGAGTGTTTACCGACATATTCAATCATTAAGCTCGGGGCACTGGGTCTGAACCCCGCCCTGTGCAACTGGCTCCTGGACATCCTGACGGGCCACCCCCTGGTGGTGAAGGTAGGAAACAACACCAATTTGCTGATCCTCAACACAGGCGGGGTGGTGCCAGGAAATAATTTCTCCCTCAACGTCAACAAAATGAAGGAGCTGATCATAGACTTCAGGAAACACATCAATGGGACCGCTTCAAGTTCCCTCGGCGTACACATCACAGACAATCCCATATTGTCCACCCACAGAGACAGTGTGGTGAAAAAGGTTCAACAGCCACGGCCTGTTCACCCCACAACAGTGTTTATAGATGCACAATTGAGGGCAAAAAAAAGAAATCACCATTTACAGCAATCCTTTTAAGTGGACCATAAAAAATAGAAAATATTTAGGATGCTTAATAAGTGACAACAAATATATAAAAATAACTTTATTTCATTACTCAACAATATGAAAGCAGATCTAATTAAATTGAATAGTCTTACAGGTAGAATAAATGTTTGGAATGGCTAAAGTTTGCAAAAGTTTTGGAATATTTTTTCTAGGTAATACCAATTACACCATCGGAGACATTCTTTAAAAAAGTATACTTGGTCACAACAGACTTTATTTGGCCAAATAAAATATAATATATAATAAAAAGGAACATTTTACATCTTCCTAAGTCAATGGTTGGTTTAAACCATCCAGACATGGAATTGGATCAAGTCGCCACCCAAGGCTTTTACTACAGACAGATAGTTAGATACACTAAAGAGGAACAATGGGTACATATTGAAGATGTGCATGCTCATCCCCAGAATCATTTTGTGTCTGTTTTCAAAGAACAAAGCTAAAAACATTAAACAACTTCATCGTTAAGAAAATTCTACGTATTCTAAAACAACCAATATCACTTCATAAAGCACAACCTTATGAAACAATCCTTAGATAGCTTTTCAGAATTCACTAATAAAATAGTCCTCATGGAAAACTAAAGGCATAGAAACCATAATTGACTTGGTAACAGGAAATACATTTATTTCCATGACAGAATTATTAAAAAGTAATTTTGGACTGACCAATGTAGAAAGAATTACATATCACAACATTTATATTTGAAGTCTTGTGGACATCAGAGAAACCTTAATGATATCCATGTGATAGGTAAGATATACAATACCTTGCAGAGTCTATCCAACTGACAATCTCTTAGGGAAAAAAATGAACAATTAGACCCGAGATTTAAACAGAACTGATGTTGACTCAAGACGGAAGGAAAGTTGGAGCATAACTAACAAAATGACAGTTAACAAAAATGTAGGCTTAATCCAGTATAAACTAATGTATAGAATTGACTATACAAGAGACAAAATTCACAAATTCCACAGTAAAACTAACAATGACTCAATAATTCATGCCTTCCGGGAATGCTAGAATGTCCAAAAGTTATGGGTGGAGCTAGAAAGTCAGTTGTCAGAAGTATTACAATATAAACGTACTTTTAATCCGTCTGTCTGCATATTTCAAGATGGCGTATGGGGGTTTGTAGTGAGAGACCCAATTGGTTGGACGATTCTCTTGTCAATCATCTGGAGAAAAAAATGTAAATACTAAAAACTTGGAAATCAATCAATCCTCCATCGTTAACACAATGGAAAAATCTAACGATGTAAACGATTTAAATACACAATGGTGCAGTTTGTGGCGGAAAATGATGTGTACACTGGAGATGACCGTGTGTGCTAGTGGGTCTGGGCAGGGTTGATGTAGTTGATGTTTCTATGACTTTGTCGTTTTGTATGTGTATGTTTTGTATTGTTCATAAAACATCAAATTAAATCTTACAAAAAAATTGATAATAATACAGAATTGAAGAGGAAATGCTAACAGGAAATGCTAACAGGAAATGCTAACTCACTGCATGTTTCAGTAGTAAATGGTGCCAGCAGAATTGAAAAGGGGTTGACGCCAACAGTATTGAGATTGATTGATTGATCAGATGGTGTGTGTGTGTTCACAGTGCTGATGGTGAGGATCATTGCGGCCCGTGATCAGGGCTCCCATGCTGAGGTGGAGGTTAAGGTAAAGAAGGTCCTGTACCACGGCAGCCAGGTGAACATCAAGAAAGGTCACATCACCCTCTACCCAGAATCCTGGACCACCCGAGGGTGCACCTGCCCCCTCCTTAACCCAGGTGAGCTCTTACGGTTTGGCCAGGCAACAGGACCTCGACTGCTTCTTGCCCTAATAGTTATTTTCTCTGACGTCGCTGGATACCTACCTGCCTTGTAGGTAGGTATGAAAACTCTGAACACCTTAAGCAGATGGGTAACTCCATATATGGGTAAATAGGCCTCACACTACCTTAAGCAGATGGATGGGTAACTCCATATATGGGTAAATAGGCCTCACACTACCTTAAGCAGATGGATGGGTAACTCCATATATGGGTAAATAGGCCTCACACTACCTTAAGCAGATGGATGGGTAACTCCATATATGGGTAAATAGGCCTCACACTACCTTAAGCAGATGGATGGGTAACTCCATATATGGGTAAATAGGCCTCACACTACCTTAAGCAGATGGATGGGTAACTCCATATATGGGTAAATAGGCCTCACACTACCTTAAGCAGATGGATGGGTAACCCCATATATGGGTAAATAAGCCTCACACTACCTTAAGCAGATGGATGGGTAACTCCATATATGGGTAAATAGGCCTCACACTACCTTAAGCAGATGGATGGGTAACCCCATATATGGGTAAATAGGCCTCACACTACCTTAAGCAGATGGATGGGTAACTCCATATATGGGTAAATAGGCCTCACACTACCTTAAGCAGATGGATGGGTAACTCCATATATGGGTAAATAGGCCTCACACTACCTTAAGCAGATGGATGGGTAACTCCATATATGGGTAAATAGGCCTCACACTACCTTAAGCAGATGGATGGGTAACTCCATATATGGGTAAATAGGCCTCACACTACCTTAAGCAGATGGATGGGTAACTCCATATATGGGTAAATAGGCCTCACACTACCTTAAGCAGATGGATGGGTAACTCCATATATGGGTAAATAGGCCTCACACTACCTTAAGCAGATGGATGGGTAACCCCATATATGGGTAAATAGGCCTCACACTACCTTAAGCAGATGGATGGGTAACTCCATATATGGGTAAATAGGCCTCACACTACCGTAAGCAGATGGATGGGTAACTCCATATATGGGTAAATAGGCCTCACACTACCTTAAGCAGATGGATGGGTAACTCCATATATGGGTAAATAGGCCTCACACTACCTTAAGCAGATGGATGGGTAACTCCATATATGGGTAAATAGGCCTCACACTACCTTAAGCAGATGGATGGGTAACTCCATATATGGGTAAATAGGCCTCACACTACCTTAAGCAGATGGATGGGTACCTCCATATATGGGTAAATAGGCCTCACACTACCTTAAGCAGATGGATGGGTAACTCCATATATGGGTAAATAGGCCTCACACTACCTTAAGCAGATGGATGGGTACCTCCATATATGGGTAAATAGGCCTCACACTACCTTAAGCAGATGGATGGGTAACTCCATATATGGGTAAATAGGCCTCACACTACCTTAAGCAGATGGATGGGTAACTCCATATATGGGTAAATAGGCCTCACACTACCTTAAGCAGATGGATGGGTAACTCCATATATGGGTAAATAGGCCTCACACTACCTTAAGCAGATGGATGGGTAACTCCATATATGGGTAAATAGGCCTCACACTACCTTAAGCAGATGGATGGGTAACTCCATATATGGGTAAATAGGCCTCACACTACCTTAAGCAGATGGATGGGTAACTCCATATATGGGTAAATAGGCCTCACACTACCTTAAGCAGATGGATGGGTAACTCCATATATGGGTAAATAGGCCTCACACTACCTTAAGCAGATGGATGGGTAACTCCATATATGGGTAAATAGGCCTCACACTACCTTAAGCAGATGGATGGGTAACTCCATATATGGGTAAATAGGCCTCACACTAGACACTTGTACATTAGATACCTCACTGCAACCTTTATCTGGTTCACTATAGCATTCTATATATTTTTTTAAACAGTATTTAAAGCCTGGGTAATACCCCACTCTATCAGTGTCCATTAAAAGTAAATTGACTGAATATAAACTGGAATTGACCCTGCTCTCTCTATTCTACTCCCCCAGGATCAGAGTATCTGGTGGGGGGCCACGAGGACCGGAGGACGGGTCGTCTGCTGGTGAACACCAAGAGCCTGGTCAAACCCTGGAGGCCCAGCCTGGGACGCAAGCTCCTGCACCTCCTCAACAAACACTGTAGCTCTTCCTCCTCCTCTTACTCTTCAAGGAAGACTGTAACAGAGAGACTGCAGAATGAAAACGTCTTTAGTCTGCAGAAGAAAAACTAGAGCCATGGAACAAGATGAAGAGAGGGATGGAGAGTTAAAAGTTATCCATGTTTTGGTGGATTGCATGAGAAGGACGATGAGCCGAATATAAAGACGTGTGAGAGTGTATTTTTGGACGAATGTGGGCTGGACATGGGGATACAGCCACAGCTTTGGCAATATGGGGAAAGGAGAACTATTTTGCCATTCAGGGCCTCATTTGCCTGTTTCATCCACAGACCCACGGAACACATTTCTGAAACGAAGACCTCCACGGCAGGACCATGAGCTGAATGGCACTATGTGGCTCAGTTGGAAAGGGCATGGCGCTGGCAACACTGAGGTTGTGGGTTCAATTCCTGCAGGGATCATAAACAAAAACATATGCAAAAAAATGTATGCACTCACTGTATTGCAAGTCACTTTGGTTAAACGTGTGAGTCTGCTTAGTGGTATATATTGGATTATATAATATGATGACAGGCAGCTGCACAGAGACAGAGTACAGACTCTCGTCTCCTTTTTTACAGGAAGAGGAAAATACGTTTCCAAAGGGAAGACCAGATATCCTGAGTGAAGGTTTACTGTCTGAGGAAGATTGATTGATTGATCTGACTTCTCATTCTGATCTTGGATGTTCCAGTCCCAAAGACATAAGAGCCACTGGGCTGGTGTTTAAATCCACTTTAGATTTGTCTCAGACTATAGTTGAAACCAAAACAAATATAGAACTAAAAGGATATTATTAATGAATGTTTTATCATACTGTCTATGAAATGGCAGAGATCTCTATCTTCTAGGATTAGCCTTCTGATCTATCCAAGGTTTTATGTTTGGTGTCCTGATGTTTGTATCCTCAGTTCCTGGAGTTATTGGCAGTAAAGCTGCAGAAGCATCATCGCGTGTGTGTGTGTGTGTGTGTGTCCACAAACTCGCTGTCCCTGGCTCGAAGGGACTGAGCAGGCCTTAACAAGTAGTATCTCCTGGTCTCCTGGAGCGGAAGAAGAGTAGAGAGAGAACAGAAAGTCTGTCTGGACCCCTCTGGGACTAAAGCACTGAAGACGCTCTCAGTTAGAATTGAACTGACGTCACGTCTTCCCTCACTCTCAGTCTGATTTCAATGACTCTCTGTCAGGTTTATGTCAAAACATGACATGCTGATGTTGTCTACTTACTCACATGGTTTGGTGTCCTCACTTCTATTGCACTCAGGGATGTAGTGGTAAAAACCTCTGAACACCTTAAACAGATGGGTAACCCCATATAAGGGGCAAATAGGACTCTTATTTTATTTGATTGGGCATAAGTGTGATCTAATCACATTGGTTCACCAGGAATGAATCCTACAGATCATGTGGCAAAGTCAGGAGATGTCCGTGTACTCAGATCTAGAATGGTGAACTGAGTTTACGTTTATTTATTTAAATGGGCAAGTCAGTTAAAAACCGATTCTTATTTACAAAGACAGCCTACCCCAGACAACACTGTGCTCCACCCTATGGTACTCCCAATGACAGCCCACCCCAGACAACACCCAATGGTACTCCCAATGACAGCCCACCCCAGACAACACTGTGCACCACCCTATGGTACTCCCAATGACAGCCCACCCCAGACAACACCCAATGGTACTCCCAATGACAGCCCACCCCAGACAACACTGTGCACCACCCTATGGTACTCCCAATGACAGCCCACCCCAGACAACACAGTGCACCACCCTATGGTACTCCCAATGACAGCCCACCCCAGACAACACCCTATGGTACTCCCAATGACAGCCCACCCCAGACAACACTGTGCACCACACTATGGTACTCCCAATGACAGCCTACCCCTGACAACACTGTGCACCACCCTATGGTACTCCCAATGACAGCCTACCCCAGACAACACTGTGCTCCACCCTATGGTACTCCCAATGACAGCCCACCCGATACAACACCCAATGGTACTCCCAATGACAGCCCACCCCAGACAACACAGTGCACCACCCTATGGTACTCCCAATGACAGCCCACCCCAGACAACACAGTGCACCACCCTATGGTACTCCCAATGACAGCCCACCCCAGACAACACAGTGCACCACCCTATGGTACTCCCAATGACAGCCCACCCCAGACAACACAGTGCACCACCCTATGGTACTCCCAATGACAGCCCACCCCAGACAACACCCAATGGTACTCCCAATGACAGCCCACCCCAGACAACACTGTGCACCACCCTATGGTACTCCCAATGACAGCCCACCCCAGACAACACAGTGCACCACCCTATGGTACTCCCAATGACAGCCCACCCCAGACAACACCCAATGGTACTCCCAATGACAGCCCACCCCAGACAACACTGTGCACCACCCTATGGTACTCCCAATGACAGCCCACCCCAGACAACACAGTGCACCACCCTATGGTACTCCCAATGACAGCCCACCCCAGACAACACCCTATGGTACTCCCAATGACAGCCCACCCCAGACAACACTGTGCACCACACTATGGTACTCCCAATGACAGCCTACCCCAGACAACACTGTGCTCCACCCTATGGTACTCCCAATGACAGCCCACCTGATACAACACCCAATGGTACTCCCAATGACAGCCCACCCCAGACAACACAGTGCACCACCCTATGGTACTCCCAATGACAGCCCACCCCAGACAACACAGTGCACCACCCTATGGTACTCCCAATGACAGCCCACCCCAGACAACACAGTGCACCACCCTATGGTACTCCCAATGACAGCCCACCCCAGACAACACAGTGCACCACCCTATGGAACTCCCAATGACAGCCCACCCCAGACAACACCCTATGGTACTCCCAATGACAGCCCACCCCAGACAAGACTGTGCACCACACTATGGTACTCCCAATGACAGCCTACCCCAGACAACACTGTGCACCACCCTATGGTACTCCCAATGACAGCTCACCCCAGACAACACTGTGCACCACCCTATGGTACTCCCAATGACAGCCCACCCCAGACAACACTGTGCACCACCCTATGGTACTCCCAATGACAGCCCACCCCAGACAACACAGTGCACCACCCTATGGTACTCCCAATGACAGCCCACCCCAGACAACACCCAATGGTACTCCCAATGACAGCCCACCCCAGACAACACTGTGCACCACCCTATGGTACTCCCAATGACAGCCCACCCCAGACAACACAGTGCACCACCCTATGGTACTCCCAATGACAGCCCACCCCAGACAACACCCAATGGTACTCCCAATGACAGCCCACCCCAGACAACACTGTGCACCACCCTATGGTACTCCCAATGACAGCCCACCCCAGACAACACAGTGCACCACCCTATGGTACTCCCAATGACAGCCCACCCCAGACAACACCCTATGGTACTCCCAATGACAGCCCACCCCAGACAACACTGTGCACCACACTATGGTACTCCCAATGACAGCCTACCCCAGACAACACTGTGCTCCACCCTATGGTACTCCCAATGACAGCCCACCCGATACAACACCCAATGGTACTCCCAATGACAGCCCACCCCAGACAACACAGTGCACCACCCTATGGTACTCCCAATGACAGCCCACCCCAGACAACACAGTGCACCACCCTATGGTACTCCCAATGACAGCCCACCCCAGACAACACAGTGCACCACCCTATGGTACTCCCAATGACAGCCCACCCCAGACAACACAGTGCACCACCCTATGGAACTCCCAATGACAGCCCACCCCAGACAACACCCTATGGTACTCCCAATGACAGCCCACCCCAGACAAGACTGTGCACCACACTATGGTACTCCCAATGACAGCCTACCCCAGACAACACTGTGCACCACCCTATGGTACTCCCAATGACAGCTCACCCCAGACAACACTGTGCACCACCCTATGGTACTCCCAATGACAGCCCACCCCAGACAACACTGTGCACCACCCTATGGTACTCCCAATGACAGCCTACCCCAGACAACACTGTGCACCACCCTATGGTACTCCCAATGACAGCTCACCCCAGACAACACTGTGCACCACCCTATGGTACTCCCAATGACAGCCCACCCCAGACAACACTGTGCACCACCCTATGGTACTCCCAATGACAGCCCACCCCAGACAACACCCTATGGTACTCCCAATGACAGCCCACCCCAGACAACACCCTATGGTACTCCCAATGACAGCCCACCCCAGACAACACAGTGCACCACCGTATGGTACTCCCATTGACAGCCCACCTCAGACAACACAGTGCACCACCCTATGGTACTCCCAATGACAGCCCACCCCAGACAACACAGTGCACCACCCTATGGTACTCCCAATGACAGCCCACCCCAAACAACACCCTATGGTACTCCCAATGACAGCCCACCCCAGACAACACTGTGCACCACACTATGGTACTCCCAATGACAGCCTACCCCAGACAACACTGTGCACCACCCTATGGTACTCCCAATGACAGCCTACCCCAGACAACACCCAATGGTACTCCCAATGACAGCCCACCCCAGACAACACTGTGCACCACCCTATGGTACTCCCAATGACAGCCCACCCCAGACAACACCCAATGGTACTCCCAATGATAGCCCACCCCAGACAACACAGTGCACCACCCTATGGTACTCCCAATGACAGCCCACCCCAGACAACACAGTGCACCCCCCTATGGTACTCCCAATGACAGCCCACCCCAGACAACACAGTGCACCACCCTATGGTACTCCCAATGACAGCCCACCCCAGACAACACAGTGCACCACCCTATGGTACTCCCAATGACAGCCCACCCCAGACAACACCCTATGGTACTCCCAATGACAGCCCACCCCAGACAACACTGTGCACCACACTATGGTACTCCCAATGACAGCCTACCCCAGACAACACTGTGCTCCACCCTATGGTACTCCCAATGACAGCCCACCCCAGACAACACAGTGCACCACCCTATGGTACTCTCAATGACAGCCCACCCCAGACAACACCCTATGGTACTCCCAATGACAGCCCACCCCAGACAACACTGTGCACCACACTATGGTACTCCCAATGACAGCCTACCCCAGACAACACTGTGCACCACCCTATGGTACTCCCAATGACAGCCTACCCCAGACAACACCCAATGGTACTCCCAATGACAGCCCACCCCAGACAACACTGTGCACCACCCTATGGTACTCCCAATGACAGCCCACCCCAGACAACACCCAATGGTACTCCCAATGACAGCCCACCCCAGACAACACAGTGCACCACCCTATGGTACTCCCAATGACAGCCCACCCCAGACAACACAGTGCACCACCCTATGGTACTCCCAATGACAGCCCACCCCAGACAACACAGTGCACCACCCTATGGTACTCCCAATGACAGCCCACCCCAGACAAGACTGTGCACCACACTATGGTACTCCCAATGACAGCCTACCCCAGACAACACTGTGCACCACCCTATGGTACTCCCAATGACAGCTCACCCCAGACAACACTGTGCACCACCCTATGGTACTCCCAATGACAGCCCACCCCAGACAACACTGTGCACCACCCTATGGTACTCCCAATGACAGCCTACCCCAGACAACACTGTGCACCACCCTATGGTACTCCCAATGACAGCTCACCCCAGACAACACTGTGCACCACCCTATGGTACTCCCAATGACAGCCCACCCCAGACAACACTGTGCACCACCCTATGGTACTCCCAATGACAGCCCACCCCAGACAACACCCTATGGTACTCCCAATGACAGCCCACCCCAGACAACACCCTATGGTACTCCCAATGACAGCCCACCCCAGACAACACAGTGCACCACCGTATGGTACTCCCATTGACAGCCCACCTCAGACAACACAGTGCACCACCCTATGGTACTCCCAATGACAGCCCACCCCAGACAACACAGTGCACCACCCTATGGTACTCCCAATGACAGCCCACCCCAAACAACACCCTATGGTACTCCCAATGACAGCCCACCCCAGACAACACTGTGCACCACACTATGGTACTCCCAATGACAGCCTACCCCAGACAACACTGTGCACCACCCTATGGTACTCCCAATGACAGCCTACCCCAGACAACACCCAATGGTACTCCCAATGACAGCCCACCCCAGACAACACTGTGCACCACCCTATGGTACTCCCAATGACAGCCCACCCCAGACAACACCCAATGGTACTCCCAATGATAGCCCACCCCAGACAACACAGTGCACCACCCTATGGTACTCCCAATGACAGCCCACCCCAGACAACACAGTGCACCCCCCTATGGTACTCCCAATGACAGCCCACCCCAGACAACACAGTGCACCACCCTATGGTACTCCCAATGACAGCCCACCCCAGACAACACAGTGCACCACCCTATGGTACTCCCAATGACAGCCCACCCCAGACAACACCCTATGGTACTCCCAATGACAGCCCACCCCAGACAACACTGTGCACCACACTATGGTACTCCCAATGACAGCCTACCCCAGACAACACTGTGCTCCACCCTATGGTACTCCCAATGACAGCCCACCCCAGACAACACAGTGCACCACCCTATGGTACTCTCAATGACAGCCCACCCCAGACAACACCCTATGGTACTCCCAATGACAGCCCACCCCAGACAACACTGTGCACCACACTATGGTACTCCCAATGACAGCCTACCCCAGACAACACTGTGCACCACCCTATGGTACTCCCAATGACAGCCTACCCCAGACAACACCCAATGGTACTCCCAATGACAGCCCACCCCAGACAACACTGTGCACCACCCTATGGTACTCCCAATGACAGCCCACCCCAGACAACACCCAATGGTACTCCCAATGACAGCCCACCCCAGACAACACAGTGCACCACCCTATGGTACTCCCAATGACAGCCCACCCCAGACAACACAGTGCACCACCCTATGGTACTCCCAATGACAGCCCACCCCAGACAACACAGTGCACCACCCTATGGTACTCCCAATGACAGCCCACCCCAGACAACACAGTGCACCACCCTATGGTACTCCCAATGACAGCCCACCCCAGACAACACAGTGCACCACCCTATGGTACTCCCAATGACAGCCCACCCCAGACAACACCCTATGGTACTCCCAATGACAGCCCACCCCAGACAACACTGTGCACCACACTATGGTACTCCCAATGACAGCCTACCCCAGACAACACTGTGCTCCACCCTATGGTACTCCCAATGACAGCCCACCCCAGACAACACAGTGCACCACCCTATGGTACTCCCAATGACAGCCCACCCCAGACAACACCCTATGGTACTCCCAATGACAGCCCACCCCAGACAACACAGTGCACCACCCTATGGTACTCCCAATGACAGCCCACCCCAGACAACACAGTGCACCACCCTATGGTACTCCCAATGACAGCCCACCCCAGACAACACAGTGCACCACCCTATGGTACTCCCAATGACAGCCCACCCCAGACAACACCCTATGGTACTCCCAATGACAGCCCACCCCAGACAACACTGTGCACCACACTATGGTACTCCCAATGACAGCCTACCCCAGACAACACTGTGCTCCACCCTATGGTACTCCCAATGACAGCCCACCCCAGACAACACAGTGCACCACCCTATGGTACTCCCAATGACAGCCCACCCCAGACAACACCCTATGGTACTCCCAATGACAGCCCACCCCAGACAACACTGTGCACCACACTATGGTACTCCCAATGACAGCCTACCCCAGACAACACTGTGCTCCACCCTATGGTACTCCCAATGACAGCCCACCCCAGACAACACAGTGCACCACCCTATGGTACTCCCAATGACAGCCCACCCCAGACAACACCCTATGGTACTCCCAATGACAGCCCACCCCAGACAACACTGTGCACCACACTATGGTACTCCCAATGACAGCCTACCCCAGACAACACTGTGCTCCACCCTATGGTACTCCCAATGACAGCCCACCCCAGACAACACAGTGCACCACCCTATGGTACTCCCAATGACAGCCCACCCCAGACAACACCCTATGGTACTCCCAATGACAGCCCACCCCAGACAACACTGTGCACCACACTATGGTACTCCCAATGACAGCCTACCCCAGACAACACTGTGCTCCACCCTATGGTACTCCCAATGACAGCCCACCCCAGACAACACAGTGCACCACCCTATGGTACTCCCAATGACAGCCCACCCCAGACAACACCCAATGGTACTCCCAATGACAGCCCACCCCAGACAACACAGTGCACCACCCTATGGTACTCCCAATGACAGCCCACCCCAGACAACACAGTGCACCACCCTATGGTACTCCCAATGACAGCCCACCCCAGACAACACAGTGCACCACCCTATGGTACTCCCAATGACAGCCCACCCCAGACAACACAGTGCACCACCCTATGGTACTCCCAATGACAGCCCACCCCAGACAACACAGTGCACCACCCTATGGTACTCCCAATGACAGCCCACCCCAGACAACACCCTATGGTACTCCCAATGACAGCCCACCCCAGACAACACTGTGCACCACACTATGGTACTCCCAATGACAGCCTACCCCAGACAACACTGTGCTCCACCCTATGGTACTCCCAATGACAGCCCACCCCAGACAACACAGTGCACCACCCTATGGTACTCCCAATGACAGCCCACCCCAGACAACACCCTATGGTACTCCCAATGACAGCCCACCCCAGACAACACAGTGCACCACCCTATGGTACTCCCAATGACAGCCCACCCCAGACAACACAGTGCACCACCCTATGGTACTCCCAATGACAGCCCACCCCAGACAACACAGTGCACCACCCTATGGTACTCCCAATGACAGCCCACCCCAGACAACACCCTATGGTACTCCCAATGACAGCCCACCCCAGACAACACTGTGCACCACACTATGGTACTCCCAATGACAGCCTACCCCAGACAACACTGTGCTCCACCCTATGGTACTCCCAATGACAGCCCACCCCAGACAACACAGTGCACCACCCTATGGTACTCCCAATGACAGCCCACCCCAGACAACACCCTATGGTACTCCCAATGACAGCCCACCCCAGACAACACTGTGCACCACACTATGGTACTCCCAATGACAGCCTACCCCAGACAACACTGTGCTCCACCCTATGGTACTCCCAATGACAGCCCACCCCAGACAACACAGTGCACCACCCTATGGTACTCCCAATGACAGCCCACCCCAGACAACACCCTATGGTACTCCCAATGACAGCCCACCCCAGACAACACTGTGCACCACACTATGGTACTCCCAATGACAGCCTACCCCAGACAACACTGTGCTCCACCCTATGGTACTCCCAATGACAGCCCACCCCAGACAACACAGTGCACCACCCTATGGTACTCCCAATGACAGCCCACCCCAGACAACACCCTATGGTACTCCCAATGACAGCCCACCCCAGACAACACTGTGCACCACACTATGGTACTCCCAATGACAGCCTACCCCAGACAGCACTGTGCACCACCCTATGGTACTCCCAATGACAGCCTACCCCAGACAACACCCAATGGTACTCCCAATGACAGCCCACCCCAGACAACACTGTGCACCACCCTATGGTACTCCCAATGACAGCCCACCCCAGACAACACCCTATGGTACTCCCAATGACAGCCCACCCCAGACAACACAGTGCACCACCCTATGGTACTCCCAATGACAGCCCACCCCAGACAACACAGTGCACCACCCTATGGTACTCCCAATGACAGCCCACCCCAGACAACACCCTATGGTACTCCCAATGACAGCCCACCCCAGACAACACTGTGCACCACACTATGGTACTCCCAATGACAGCCTACCTCAGACAACACTGTGCTCCACCCTATGGTACTCCCAATGACAGCCCACCCCAGACAACACAGTGCACCACCCTATGGTACTCCCAATGACAGCCCACCCCAGACAACACCCTATGGTACTCCCAATGACAGCCCACCCCAGACAACACTGTGCACCACACTATGGTACTCCCAATGACAGCCTACCCCAGACAACACTGTGCTCCACCCTATGGTACTCCCAATGACAGCCCACCCCAGACAACACAGTGCACCACCCTATGGTACTCCCAATGACAGCCCACCCCAGACAACACCCTATGGTACTCCCAATGACAGCCCACCCCAGACAACACTGTGCACCACACTATGGTACTCCCAATGACAGCCTACCCCAGACAACACTGTGCTCCACCCTATGGTACTCCCAATGACAGCCCACCCCAGACAACACAGTGCACCACCCTATGGTACTCCCAATGACAGCCCACCCCAGACAACACCCTATGGTACTCCCAATGACAGCCCACCCCAGACAACACTGTGCACCACACTATGGTACTCCCAATGACAGCCTACCCCAGACAGCACTGTGCACCACCCTATGGTACTCCCAATGACAGCCTACCCCAGACAACACCCAATGGTACTCCCAATGACAGCCCACCCCAGACAACACTGTGCACCACCCTATGGTACTCCCAATGACAGCCCACCCCAGACAACACCCTATGGTACTCCCAATGACAGCCCACCCCAGACAACACAGTGCACCACCCTATGGTACTCCCAATGACAGCCCACCCCAGACAACACAGTGCACCACCCTATGGTACTCCCAATGACAGCCCACCCCAGACAACACCCTATGGTACTCCCAATGACAGCCCACCCCAGACAACACTGTGCACCACACTATGGTACTCCCAATGACAGCCTACCCCAGACAACACTGTGCTCCACCCTATGGTACTCCCAATGACAGCCCACCCCAGACAACACAGTGCACCACCCTATGGTACTCCCAATGACAGCCCACCCCAGACAACACCCTATGGTACTCCCAATGACAGCCCACCCCAGACAACACTGTGCACCACACTATGGTACTCCCAATGACAGCCTACCCCAGACAACACTGTGCTCCACCCTATGGTACTCCCAATGACAGCCCACCCCAGACAACACAGTGCACCACCCTATGGTACTCCCAATGACAGCCCACCCCAGACAACACCCTATGGTACTCCCAATGACAGCCCACCCCAGACAACACTGTGCACCACACTATGGTACTCCCAATGACAGCCTACCCCAGACAACACTGTGCTCCACCCTATGGTACTCCCAATGACAGCCCACCCCAGACAACACAGTGCACCACCCTATGGTACTCCCAATGACAGCCCACCCCAGACAACACCCTATGGTACTCCCAATGACAGCCCACCCCAGACAACACTGTGCACCACACTATGGTACTCCCAATGACAGCCTACCCCAGACAGCACTGTGCACCACCCTATGGTACTCCCAATGACAGCCTACCCCAGACAACACCCAATGGTACTCCCAATGACAGCCCACCCCAGACAACACTGTGCACCACCCTATGGTACTCCCAATGACAGCCCACCCCAGACAACACCCTATGGTACTCCCAATGACAGCCCACCCCAGACAACACAGTGCACCACCCTATGGTACTCCCAATGACAGCCCACCCCAGACAACACAGTGCACCACCCTATGGTACTCCCAATGACAGCCCACCCCAGACAACACCCTATGGTACTCCCAATGACAGCCCACCCCAGACAACACTGTGCACCACACTATGGTACTCCCAATGACAGCCTACCCCAGACAACACTGTGCTCCACCCTATGGTACTCCCAATGACAGCCCACCCCAGACAACACAGTGCACCACCCTATGGTACTCCCAATGACAGCCCACCCCAGACAACACCCTATGGTACTCCCAATGACAGCCCACCCCAGACAACACTGTGCACCACACTATGGTACTCCCAATGACAGCCTACCCCAGACAACACTGTGCTCCACCCTATGGTACTCCCAATGACAGCCCACCCCAGACAACACAGTGCACCACCCTATGGTACTCCCAATGACAGCCCACCCCAGACAACACCCTATGGTACTCCCAATGACAGCCCACCCCAGACAACACTGTGCACCACACTATGGTACTCCCAATGACAGCCTACCCCAGACAACACTGTGCTCCACCCTATGGTACTCCCAATGACAGCCCACCCCAGACAACACAGTGCACCACCCTATGGTACTCCCAATGACAGCCCACCCCAGACAACACCCTATGGTACTCCCAATGACAGCCCACCCCAGACAACACTGTGCACCACACTATGGTACTCCCAATGACAGCCTACCCCAGACAGCACTGTGCACCACCCTATGGTACTCCCAATGACAGCCTACCCCAGACAACACCCAATGGTACTCCCAATGACAGCCCACCCCAGACAACACTGTGCACCACCCTATGGTACTCCCAATGACAGCCCACCCCAGACAACACCCTATGGTACTCCCAATGACAGCCCACCCCAGACAACACAGTGCACCACCCTATGGTACTCCCAATGACAGCCCACCCCAGACAACACAGTGCACCACCCTATGGTACTCCCAATGACAGCCCACCCCAGACAACACCCTATGGTACTCCCAATGACAGCCCACCCCAGACAACACTGTGCACCACACTATGGTACTCCCAATGACAGCCTACCCCAGACAACACTGTGCACCACCCTATGGTACTCCCAATGACAGCCTACCCCAGACAACACCCAATGGTACTCCCAATGACAGCCCACCCCAGACAACACAGTGCACCACCCTATGGTACTCCCAATGACAGCCCACCCCAGACAACACAGTGCACCACCCTATGGTACTCCCAATGACAGCCCACCCCAGACAACACAGTGCACCACCCTATGGTACTCCCAATGACAGCCCACCCCAGACAACACAGTGCACCACCCTATGGTACTCCCAATGACAGCCCACCCCAGACAACACCCTATGGTACTCCCAATGACAGCCCACCCCAGACAACACTGTGCACCACACTATGGTACTCCCAATGACAGCCTACCCCAGACAACACTGTGCTCCACCCTATGGTACTCCCAATGACAGCCCACCCCAGACAACACAGTGCACCACCCTATGGTACTCTCAATGACAGCCCACCCCAGACAACACCCTATGGTACTCCCAATGACAGCCCACCCCAGACAACACTGTGCACCACCCTATGGTACTCCCAATGACAGCCCACCCCAGACAACACCCTATGGTACTCCCAATGACAGCCCACCCCAGACAACACCCTATGGTACTCCCAATGACAGCTCACCCCAAACAACACTGTGCACCACCCTATGGTACTCCCAATGACAGCCCACCCCAGACAACACAGTGCACCACCCTATGGTACTCTCAATGACAGCCCACCCCAGACAACACCCTATGGTACTCCCCAATGACAGCCCACCCCAGACAACACTGTGCACCACCCTATGGTACTCCCAATGACAGCCCACCCCAGACAACACCCTATGGTACTCCCAATGACAGCTCACCCCAAACAACACTGTGCACCACCCTATGGTACTCCCAATGACAGCCCACCCCAGACAACACAGTGCACCACCCTATGGTACTCCCAATGACAGCCAGATGTGATTCAGCCTGGATTTGAACCAGGGACTATAGTGACACCTCTTGCACTGAGATGCAGTGCTTTAGACCGCTGTGACACTCAGGAGAATGAGTTTATCCTTCACTATGTAAACATGAGTTCATCCTTCACTATGTAAACATGAGTTCATCCTTCACTATGTAAACATGAGTTCATCCTTCACTATGTAAACATGAGTTCATCCTTCACTATGTAAACATGAGATTATCCTTCACTATGTAAACATGAGTTTATCCTTCACTATGTAAACATGAGTTCATCCTTCACTATGTAAACATGAGTTCATCCTTCACTATGTAAACATGAGTTTATCCTTCACTATGTAAACATGAGTTATCCTTCACTATGTAAACATGAGTTCATCCTTCACTATGTAAACATGAGTTCATCCTTCACTATGTAAACAAGAGTTCATCCTTCACTATGTAAACAAGAGTTCATCCTTCACTATGTAAACAAGAGTTCATCCTTCACTATGTAAACATGAGTTTATGCTTCACTATGTAAACATGAGTTTATCCTTCACTATGTAAACATGAGTTTATCCTTCACTATGTAAACATGAGTTCATCCTTCACTATGTAAACATGAGATTATCCTTCACTATGTAAACATGAGTTTATCCTTCACTATGTAAACATGAGTTCATCCTTCACTATGTAAACATGAGTTCATCCTTCACTATGTAAACATGAGTTTATCCTTCACTATGTAAACATGAGTTATCCTTCACTATGTAAACATGAGTTCATCCTTCACTATGTAAACATGAGTTCATCCTTCACTATGTAAACAAGAGTTCATCCTTCACTATGTAAACAAGAGTTCATCCTTCACTATGTAAACAAGAGTTCATCCTTCACTATGTAAACATGAGTTTATGCTTCACTATGTAAACATGAGTTTATCCTTCACTATGTAAACATGAGTTTATCCTTCACTATGTAAACATGAGTTCATCCTTCACTATGTAAACATGAGTTCATCCTTCACTATGTAAACATGAGTTCATCCTTCACTATGTAAACATGAGTTTATCCTTCACTATGTAAACATGAGTTTATCCTTCACTGCAGCGCTGATTCCACACTATACCAGGTTGTTGTTGTTGTTAGGGAAGACGGAAAATAACCCCATGTGTGTTTCTCTCATTAGTAAACGACCCAACAATCCATGAATCCCAAAATAAACATGGAGCTACTTAGCTAAGAAAGGAAGGGATGAATTGACGTCACTGTGTCAGATCTGTATCTGGAGAGGCTCGGTACATATTTGACCCAGACCTAGAATGCTTCCCAAATGGCACCCTATTCCCTACATAGTGCACTACTTTTGACCAGAACCCTATAGAACCCTATTCCCTATATAGTGCACTACTTTAGACCAGAACCCTATAGAACTCTATTCCCTATATAGTGCACTACTTTAGACCAGAGCCCTATAGAACTCTATTCCCTACATAGTGCACTACTTTAGACCAGAGCCCTATAGAACTCTATTCCCTACATAGTGCACTACTTTAGACCAGAGCCCTATAGAACTATATTCCCTACACAGTACACTACTTTAGACCAGAGCCCTATAGAACTCTATTCCCTACATAGTGCACTACTTTAGACCAGAGCCCTATAGAACTCTATTCCCTACACAGTGCACTACTTTAGACCAGAGCCCTATAGAACTCTATTCCCTATATAGTGCACTACTTTAGACCAGAGCCCTATAGAACTCTATTCCCTACACAGTGCACTACTTTAGACCAGAGTCCTATAGAACTCTATTCCCTACATAGTGCGCTACTTTAGACCAGAGCCCTATAGAACTCTATTCCCTACATAGTGCACTACTTTAGACCAGAGTCCTATAGAACTCTATTCCCTACATAGTGCACTACTTTAGACCAGAGCCCTATAGAACTCTATTCCCTATATAGTGCACTACTTTAGACCAGAGCCCTATAGAACCCTATTCCCTACATAGTGCACTACTTTAGACCAGAGCCCTATAGAACTCTATTCCCTACATAGTGCACTACTTTAGACCAGAGCCCTATAAAACTCTATTCCCTACATAGTGCACTACTTTAGACCAGAGAGCCCTATAGAACTCTATTCCCTACATAGTGCACTACTTTAGACCAGAGCCCTATAGAACTCTATTCCCTACATAGTGCACTACTTTAGACCAGAGCCCTATAGAACTCTATTCCCTACACAGTGCACTACTTTAGACCAGAGTCCTATAGAACTCTATTCCCTATATAGTGCACTACTTTAGACCAGAACCCTATAGAACTCTATTCCCTATATAGTGCACTACTTTAGACCAGAACCCTATAGAACTCTATTCCCTACATAGTGCACTACTTTAGACCAGAGCCCTATAGAACTCTATTCCCTACACAGTGCACTACTTTAGACCAGAGCCCTATAGAACTCTATTCCCTACATAGTGCACTACTTTAGACCAGAGCCCTATAGAACTCTATTCCCTACACAGTGCACTACTTTAGACCAGAGCCCTATAGAACTCTATTCCCTACATAGTGCACTACTTTAGACCAGAGAGCCCTGGTTAAGAATAGGTCTGTGTTGCTGTCTCTAAGACTGCGTTTACACAGGCAGACCAATTCTAATATTGTTATTTTTTTCTTTCAGATTTGCTCTGAAAAAAAGTTAGCATATTGGGGCTGTCTGTGTAACACTGCCTAAGGAGTAGCTAGGTCAGTAGCTGCTGGCCTGGGCTGAAGAGACATGATGCATTCCTGAACTGTGACGTCATCCGAATGCTTCGTCTTTGTCCCAAAGACTTTATTAAAGGAGTTTTGCAAGTGGTGAATGGAGCAGAGGTATGAGATCACACATTTTTTAATACCTTTATCTAACTAGGCAAGTCAGTTAAGAACAAATTCTTATTTTCAATGACGGCCTAAGAACAGTGGGGTTAACTGCCTTGTTCAGGGGCAGAAGGACAGATTTGTACCTTGTCAGCTCGGGAGTTTGAACTTGCAACCTTCCGGTTACTAGTCCAACGCTCTAACCACTAGGCCACCCTGCCGTCTCTACACTCTAACCACTAGGCCGCCCTGCCGTCTCTACACTCTAACCACTAGGCCGCCCTGCTGTCTCTACACTCTAACCACTAGGCTACCCTGCCGCCCCTCCACTCTAACCACTAGGCTACCCTGCCGCCCCTACACTCTAACCACTAGGCTACCCTACCGCCCCTCCACTCTAACCACTAGGCTACCCTGCCTCCCCTCCACTCTAACCACTAGGCTACCCTGCCTCCCCTCCACTCTAACCACTAGGCTACCCTGCCTCCCCTCCACTCTAACCACTAGGCTACCCTGCCGCCCCTCCACTCTAACCACTAGGCTACCCTGCCGCCCCTCCACTCTAACCACTAGGCTACCCTGCCGCCCCTCCACTCTAACCACTAGGCTACCCTACCGCCCCTCCACTCTAACCACTAGGCTACCCTGCCTCCCCTCCACTCTAACCACTAGGCTACCCTGCCACCTCTACACTCTAACCACTAGGCTACCCTGCCGCCCCTCCACTCTAACCACTAGGCTACCCTGCGGCCCCTCCACTCTAACCACTAGGCCACCCTGCCGCCCCTCCACTCTAACCACTAGGCTACCCTGCCTCCCCTCCACTCTAACCACTAGGCTACCCTGCCGCCCCTCCACTCTAACCACTAGGCTACCCTGCCGCCCCTCCACTCTAACCACTAGGCTACCCTGCCACCCCTCCACTCTAACCACTAGGCCACCCTGCCGCCCCTCCACTCTAACCACTAGGCTACCCTGCCTCCCCTCCACTCTAACCACTAGGCTACCCTGCCGCCCCTCCACTCTAACCACTAGGCTACCCTGCCGCCCCTCCACTCTAACCACTAGGCTACCCTGCCGCCCCTCCACTCTAACCACTAGGCTACCCTGCCGCCCCTCCACTCTAACCACTAGGCTACCCTGCCTCCCCTCCACTCTAACCACTAGGCTACCCTGCCTCCCCTCCACTCTAACCACTAGGCTACCCTGCCGCCCCTCCACTCTAACCACTAGGCTACCCTGCCACCCCTCCACTCTAACCACTAGGCCACCCTGCCGCCCCTCCACTCTAACCACTAGGCTACCCTGCCTCCCCTCCACTCTAACCACTAGGCTACCCTGCCGCCCCTCCACTCTAACCACTAGGCTACCCTGCCGCCCCTCCACTCTAACCACTAGGCTACCCTGCCGCCCCTCCACTCTAACCACTAGGCTACCCTGCCGCCCCTCCACTCTAACCACTAGGCTACCCTGCCTCCCCTCCACTCTAACCACTAGGCTACCCTGCCACCTCTACACTCTAACCACTAGGCTACCCTGCCGCCCCTCCACTCTAACCACTAGGCTACCCTGCGGCCCCTCCACTCTAACCACTAGGCCACCCTGCCGCCCCTCCACTCTAACCACTAGGCTACCCTGCCTCCCCTCCACTCTAACCACTAGGCTACCCTGCCGCCCCTCCACTCTAACCACTAGGCTACCCTGCCGCCCCTCCACTCTAACCACTAGGCTACCCTGCCACCCCTCCACTCTAACCACTAGGCCACCCTGCCGCCCCTCCACTCTAACCACTAGGCTACCCTGCCTCCCCTCCACTCTAACCACTAGGCTACCCTGCCGCCCCTCCACTCTAACCACTAGGCTACCCTGCCGCCCCTCCACTCTAACCACTAGGCTACCCTGCCGCCCCTCCACTCTAACCACTAGGCTACCCTGCCGCCCCTCCACTCTAACCACTAGGCTACCCTGCCTCCCCTCCACTCTAACCACTAGGCTACCCTGCCTCCCCTCCACTCTAACCACTAGGCTACCCTGCCGCCCCTCCACTCTAACCACTAGGCTACCCTGCCTCCCCTCCACTCTAACCACTAGGCTACCCTGCCACCTCTACACTCTAACCACTAGGCTACCCTGCCTCCCCTCCACTCTAACCACTAGGCTACCCTGCCTCCCCTCCACTCTAACCACTAGGCTACCCTGCCGCCCCGCCACTCTAACCACTAGGCTACCCTGCCGCCCCTCCACTCTAACCACTAGGCTACCCTGCCGCCCCTCCACTCTAACCACTAGGCCACCCTGCCGCCCCTCCACTCTAACCACTAGGCTACCCTACCGCCCCTCCACTCTAACCACTAGGCTACCCTACCGCCCCTCCACTCTAACCACTAGGCTACCCTGCCGCCCCTCCACTCTAACCACTAGGCTACCCTGCCGCCCCTACACTCTAACCACTAGGCTACCCTACCGCCCCTCCACTCTAACCACTAGGCTACCCTGCCTCCCCTCCACTCTAACCACTAGGCTACCCTGCCTCCCCTCCACTCTAACCACTAGGCTACCCTGCCGCCCCTCCACTCTAACCACTAGGCTACCCTGCCGCCCCGAATGAAAAGGGACGTGTACATATCATCACAATCATATCACCTTTGTAGCTACATACTGTAACTAAGTATTAGTTGGTATTAAAAAAATACACATCTTTTTTTATTTAACTTGTCAAGTCACTAAAGAACGTACTCTTATTTTTACAATGACGGCCTAAGAACAGTGGGGTTAACTGCCTTGTTCAGGGGCAGAACAACAGATTTTTACCTTGTCAGCTCAGGGATTCGATCTAAGAAACCTTTCGGTTACTGGCCCAACGCTCTAATTACTAATTACTACCTGATTTGTTTACGTCTTACATTTTCATTAGAATTGACATAAATGAGCTACAATTTGCATGCACAGATATCATGTGGAATCCATGAACTCTGCCTTTTTAAAGGGACATCTGTATGTCTGTCTATATGTGATACCTGACATGCATACATTACGTTTAATAAATAAGTCAGTGGTTTATTGTCCTACGTGGAATTAGTTTCTGACATGGTTCAGTACATCTTTGAAGCTCAATTTGAATGTGTATTCCTGTTAAGTTGTCTTGCCACTGAAACCACTGGAGTACCTATTTTAGTACATACCACTGGAGTACATATATTAGTACATACAACTGGAGTACATATATTAGTACATACAACTGAAGTACATATTTTAGTACATACCACTGGAGTACATATATTAGTACATACAACTGGAGTACATATATTAGTACATACAACTGAAGTACATATTTTAGTACATACCACTGAAGTACATATTTTAGTACATACCACTGGAGTACATACATTAGTACATACAACTGGAGTACATATATTAGTACATACAACTGAAGTACATATTTTAGTACATACCACTGGAGTACATATATTAGTACATACAACTGGAGTACATATATTAGTACATACAACTGAAGTACATATTTTAGTACATACCACTGGAGTACATATATTAGTACATACAACTGGAGTACATATATTAGTACATACAACTGAAGTACATATTTTAGTACATACCACTGGAGTACATATATTAGTACATACAACTGGAGTACATATATTAGTACATACAACTGAAGTACATATTTTAGTACATACAACTGAAGTACATATTTTAGTACATACCACTGGAGTACATACATACTTTATGTACTTTATGTACTTTATGTATGTACTAATATCGCCCTCCTTTGGTTAAAAGTGAGAATAGAACACTTCTACTCCTGATTTGGATTGGTTGGCTTATCCCTTTACATTCAAACATGAATACAAAATATACAAACAAAAATAAGATTAAATTAAAGATGTGCAACAATTCAATTTATTTATTTTTTAAATCACCTCAAAATAAATAGGGACAGAGAAACAAAATATAGAAATATAAATAATTTCATAGCATTATTAGAGTCATATCACAGGTTATTTTCAAGGCATTGAATATGCTTTGAATGATTACATAATACATTGGGGTGTCCACCCAAAACACAGGCAGTCATTTTTGCATATTTCATTTAATACGAAATCAACAATACAGGAATCAGGTAAGTATTAATAAAGAAAAAGATGATTATATTTCTTGCTTTTTACATGCCCTTATTTACTGGCTTGATCCTTTGAAAATAATACTTATATTAATGCACATGTTAAGTAATAATTAACGGTCTCTTGCTAAAACACTTGAAAGGTAGGATTCAAGCAACTTAAAATGACATCACAATAATAACGTTGCATAAATGTTATCATCAGTCGAGGACATATTTCAGGGATCGTGTTCATTTAGGCACCAAACTGAAAGAAAACGCACGCAAACACAGAAGGACTACCTTGACTTGTCCAATGAGAAACGTTATTAAACGGAGTGGAATTTGCATGTGGTGAATAGATCCTTGTTATGGCATCCAATGAACATGACCCTGATTTACAGTATATCACAAAAGTGAGTATACCCCTCACATTTTTGTAAATATTTGAGGTTATCTTTTCATGTGACAACACTGAAGAAATGACACTTTGCTACAATGTAAAGTAGTGAGTGTATAGCTTGTATAACAGTGTAAATTTGCTGTTCCCTCAAAATAACTCACATAGCCATTATTGTTTAAACCGCTGGCAACAAAAGTGAGTACACCCCTAAGTTAAAATTGGGCCCAAAGTGTCAATATTTTGTGTGGCCACCATCATTTTCCAGCACTGCCTTAACCCTCTTGGGCACGGAGTTCACCAGAGCTTCACAGGTTGCCACTGGTGTCCTCTTCCACTCCTCCATGACAACATCACGGAGCTGGTGGATGTTAGAGACCTTGCACTCCTCCACCTTCCGTTTGAGGATGCCCCACAGATGCTCAATAGGGTTTAGGTCTGGAGACATGCTTGGCCAGTCCATCACCTTTACCCTCAGCTTCTTTAGCAAGGCAGTGGTCGTCTTGGAGGTGTGTTTGGGGTCGTTATCATGATGGAATACTGCCCTGCGCCCCAGTCTCCGAAGGGAGGGGATCATGCTCTGCTTCAGTATGTCACAGTACATGTTGGCATTCATGGTTCCCTCAATGAACTGTAGCTCCCCAGTGCCGGCAGCACTCATGCAGCCCCAAACCATGACACTCCCACCACCATGCTTGACTGTAGGCAAGACACACTTGTCTTTGTACTCCTCACCTGGTTGCCGCCACACACACTTGACACCATCTGAACCAAATAAGTTTATCTTGGTCTCATCAGACCGCAGGACATGGTTCCAGTAATCCATGTCCTTAGTCTGCTTGTCTTCAGCAAACTGTTTGCGGGCTTTCTTGTGCATCATCTTTAGAAGAGGCTTCCTTCTGGGACGACAGCCATGCAGACCAATTTGATGCAGTGTACGGCGTATGGTCTGAGCACTGACAGGCTGACCCCCCACCCCTTAAACCTCTGCAGCAATGCTGGCAGCACTCATACGTCTATTTCCCAAAGACAACCTCTGGATATGACGCTGAGCACGTGCACTCAACTTCTTTGGTCGACCATGGCGAGGCCTGTTCTGAGTGGAACCTGTCCAGTTAAACCGCTGTATGGTCTTGGCCACCGTGCTGCAGCTCAGTTTCAGGGTCTTGGCAATCTTCTTATAGCCCAGGCCATCTTTATGTAGAGCAACAATGATTTTTTTCAGATCATCAGAGAGTTCTTTGCCATGAGGTGCCATGTTGAACTTCCAGTGACCAGTCCGTATGAGAGCGATGACACCAAATTTAACACACCTACTCCCCATTCACACCTGAGACCTTGTAACCCTAACGAGTCACATGACACCGGGGAGGGAAAATGGCTAATTGAGCCCAATTTGGACATTTTGACTTAGGGGTGTACTCACTTTTGTTGCCAGCGGTTTAGACATTAATGGCTGTGTGTTGAGTTATTTTGAGGGGACAGCAAATTTACACTGTTATACAAGCTGTACACTCACTACTTTACATTGTAGCAAAGTGTCATTTCTTCAGTGTTGTCACATGAAAAGATATACTCAAATATTTACAAAAATGTGACGGGTGTACTCACTTTTGTGATATACTGTATCTTCTCTCATTCTTTGTCTTCCTGGTTCGAGGACAGCTGGCCCACGGGAACGTACTCAGTAGTCATCACCCCTGCTCACCACTTCCTTACAGGTGGGCCTGAGAAGGATGGTGTGTTCGTATTGGGCAGTGTAGGAGCCCTTGGTGTCACAGAGAGGAGGGTACGGGTCTATGATGCCCAGGTCACACAGGTTCTTCAGTGCCATCAGGTACTTGCTCTCTCCCTGCCGGTCCAACCAGCGTCGGCAAAACGCCAACGTCCCGAAGTTGTCGTTGATCACGTTGAGCAGATGCTTAGCTCTGGGGAGCCTGCGACAGGGACACACACAGCACAATGGGAGGAGGCGGGGACACAGAGGGGAGGAGGCGGGGACACAGAGGGGAGGAGGGGAGAGCGATAAGGATTATGAGAGCAGTGCAGTAGGATAATCCACATTGATCAACATATCTGTAAAAATGCCAGATTTAGCCAGCTGGCTAATTTGTGTCTGTAGTTTATGGGTTCATTGTTGTATTAGTACAGTAGTATTCAGTGCAGGTGTATACTGTAAGAATCAGCGCATTGGAAAGGATCAGACTGAACAGGGTCATTCGCCCTCGATTGTCCTCGATGGTGAACAGAATGACATCTACAGTATAGATTTCTACTTAGCATCGATGTTCAGTATTATCATTCAGCATTAAAATCAGGTGAGGCTCGCACTCAGTGAGCGCCGACCGAACCGAGCGACCGACCTTATTGGCACGTGTCCAACGTTGAAGTTTTTCATGTAATGCGAGCAGTCCATGTCACCGTGAACAGCTCCCCTCCCAGTGCTGCCAAACGTCTCGATTGCGTACACCTCACCTTCCTGTAGAGCAGAAGGGTAGAGGAGGACACCGAAAACTCAGCAGATCCTAGAAACAACTGATTGACCGTAATCCATCTGCAACTTACATAAGACCAAAGTCCTTGAAACTGAAAGCCTTTATTGGCAGAAGGAAAAAGGGAGAGAAACTCACAGCATTTTTTTTTACGTCATTGAAATCCTTCTGGTAACGAATGTAGATGTTTAGAGATTATATTTTTCCTTTTTACAAGAATCAACATCATAGATGAGCAATTGGTTTTCCAGAGGATTCTATAAATGCTGATGTCATTACAGTAACTATTTAATCTCTTATAGTGTTCATTACAGTAACTCTTATCTCTTATAGTGTTCATTACAGTAACTCTTATCTCTTATAGTGTTCATTACAGTAACTATTTCATCTCTTATAGTGTTCATTACAGTAACTCTTATCTCTTATAGTGTTCATTACAGTAACTCTTATCTCTTATAGTGTTCAATACAGTAACTCATCTCTTATAGTGTTCATTACAGTAACTATTTCATCTCTTATAGTGTTCATTACAGTAACTCTTATCTCTTATAGTGTTCATTACAGTAACTCTTATCTCTTATAGTGTTCATTACAGTAACTATTTCATCTCTTATAGTGTTCATTACAGTAACTCTTATCTCTTATAGTGTTCATTACAGTAACTCATCTCTTATAGTGTTCATTACAGTAACTCATCTCTTATAGTGTTCATTACAGTAACTCTATCTCTTATAGTGTTCATTACAGTAACTCTTTATCTCTTATAGTGTTCATTACAGTAACTCTTATCTCTTATAGTGTTCGTTACAGTAACTCTTTATCTCTTAAAGTGTTCATTACAGTAACTCTTTATCTCTTATAGTGTTCATTACAGTAACTCTTTATCTCTTATAGTGTTCATTACAGTAACTCTTTATCTCTTATAGTGTTCATTCAGTAACTATTTCATCTCTTATAGTGTTCATTACAGTAACTCTTATCTCTTATAGTGTTCATTACACTAACTATTTAATCTCTTATAGTGTTCATTACAGTAACTCATCTCTTATAGTGTTCAATACAGTAACTCATCTCTTATAGTGTTCATTACAGTAACTATTTCATCTCTTATAGTGTTCATTACAGTAACTCATCTCTTATAGTGTTCATTACAGTAACTCATCTCTTATAGTGTTCAATACAGTAACTCATCTCTTATAGTGTTCATTACAGTAACTATTTCATCTCTTATAGTGTTCATTACAGTAACTCATCTCTTATAGTGTTCATTACAGTAACTCATCTCTTATAGTGTTCATTACAGTAACTCATCTCTTATAGTGTTCATTACAGTAACTATTTAATCTCTTATAGTGTTCTTATAGTGTACCATTAAGCAATGGTAAGTCCGACCCGACCCACTGGAGTGGGGGTAAGTCTCAATGGAAAAGCACCATATCAGTTGGTGGTGATTCAAGACCCTGTGGTATTAGCTGATAACACTGACACCCTTCCTCTCTGCTCAGATAATCACTCAGTGAGAGCAGCCTCGCAGTACGCCCTGCTGACACTCCACTCCAGTGAGAGCAGCCTCTCGGCACGCCCTGCTGACACTCCACCCCAGTGAGAGCAGCCTCTCGGCACGCCCTGCTGACACTCCACCCCAGTGAGAGCAGCCTCTCGGCACGCCCTGCTGACACTCCACCCCAGTGAGAGCAGCCTCTCGGCACGCCCTGCTGACACTCCACCCCAGTGAGAGCAGCCTCTCGGCACGCCCTGCTGACACTCCACCCCAGTGAGAGCAGCCTCTCGGCATGCCCTGCTGACACTCCACCGCAGTGAGAGCAGCCTCTCGGCACGCCCTGCTGACACTCCACCCCAGTGAGAGCAGCCTCTCGGCACGCCCTGCTGACACTCCAGCAGAACAGAGATCACACACACACATGCTGGCAAGCAAGCAAGCCTGCACACACACACACACACATACAAAGAGGGTAATGGCCCTAACCCAACACCACTCACTCCAGCTAAATATAAAACCTTCTAACCTGGCACATCAGCAACTTCATCCATCCCTTCCTGGCTTAGTTGAAAACATCAGCAACTCCATCCATCCCTTCCTGGCTTAGCTGAAAACATCAGCAACTCCATCCATCCCTTCCTGGCTTAGCTGACAAACATCAGCAACTCCATCCATCCCTTCCTGGCTTAGCTGAAAACATCAGCAACTCCATCCATCCCTTCCTGGCTTAGCTGAAAACATCAGCAACTCCATCCATCCCTTCCTGGCTTAGCTGAAAACATCAGCAACTCCATCCATTCCTTCCTGGCTTAGCTGACAAACATCAGCAACTCCATCCATCCCTTCCTGGCTTAGCTGAAAACATCAGCAACTCCATCCATCCCTTCCTGGCTTAGCTGAAAACATCAGCAACTCCATCCATCCCTTCCTGGCTTAGCTGACAAACATCAGCAACTCCATCCATCCCTTCCTGGCTTAGCTGAAAACATCAGCAACTCCATCCATCCCTTCCTGGCTTAGCTGAAAACATCAGCAACTCCATCCATCCCTTCCTGGCTTAGCTGAAAACATCAGCAACTCCATCCATCCCTTCCTGGCTTAGCTGAAAACATCAGCAACTCCATCCATCCCTTCCTGGCTTAGCTGAAAACATCAGCAACTCCATCCATCCCTTCCTGGCTTAGCTGAAAACATCAGCAACTCCATCCATCCCTTCCTGGCTTAGCTGAAAACATCAGCAACTCCATCCATCCCTTCCTGGCTTAGCTGAAAACATCAGCAACTCCATCCATCCCTTCCTGGCTTAGCTGAAAACATCAGCAACTCCATCCATCCCTTCCTGGCTTAGCTGAAAACATCAGCAACTCCATCCATCCCTTCCTGGCTTAGCTGACAACATCAGCAACTCCATCCATCCCTTCCTGGCTTAGCTGACAAACATCAGCAACTCCATCCATCCCTTCCTGGCTTAGCTGAAAACATCAGCAACTCCATCCATCCCTTCCTGGCTTAGCTGACAAACATCAGCAACTCCATCCATCCCTTCCTGGCTTAGCTGAAAACATCAGCAACTCCATCCATCCCTTCCTGGCTTAGCTGAAAACATCAGCAACTCCATCCATCCCTTCCTGGCTTAGCTGACAAACATCAGCAACTCCATCCATCCCTTCCTGGCTTAGCTGAAAACATCAGCAACTCCATCCATCCCTTCCTGGCTTAGCTGAAAACATCAGCAACTCCATCCATCCCTTCCTGGCTTAGCTGACAACATCAGCAACTCCATCCATCCCTTCCTGGCTTAGCTGACAAACATCAGCAACTCCATCCATCCCTTCCTGGCTTAGCTGAAAACATCAGCAACTCCATCCATCCCTTCCTGGCTTAGCTGACAAACATCAGCAACTCCATCCATCCCTTCCTGGCTTAGCTGAAAACATCAGCAACTCCATCCATCCCTTCCTGGCTTAGCTGAAAACATCAGCAACTCCATCCATCCCTTCCTGGCTTAGCTGACAAACATCAGCAACTCCATCCATCCCTTCCTGGCTTAGCTGAAAACATCAGCAACTCCATCCATCCCTTCCTGGCTTAGCTGAAAACATCAGCAAAACGTACCACTCAGCAGCCCGCCAATTAAAATGTTAAATTCTGTCCAAACGGAGTTAAGCATTGCAGCTGTGTGTGTCAGGGTGGGTGGTTAATAAACTACGGACCTTTAGCCTGAAACCCCGGATCTGTTTGTGCTGTCTTACCAACAAATGTGGTCATTCTCACACCTTAGGAGTGTGAGAATGAGCAAAACAGCACAGATAAATCTGGTACCAGGCTAATTGACCTCTGTGACCTCACCAATATGGTCCTTACCTGGGCAATATATTTAGATCCTCAGGTATCTAGGTATCGCTAAAGATATGTGGCAGGTGTCTAGGTATCTCTAACGATATGTGGCAGGTGTCTAGGTATCTCTAAAGATATGTGGCAGGTGTCTAGGTATCTCTAAAGATATGTAGCAGGTATCTAGGTATCTCTAAAGATATGTGGCAGGTGTCTAGGTATCTCTAACGATATGTGGCAGGTGTCTAGGTATCTCTAAAGATATGTAGCAGGTGTCTAGGTATCTCTAAAGATATGTAGCAGGTATCTAGGTATCTCTAAAGATATGTAGCAGGTATCTAGGTATCTCTAAATATATGTGGCAGGTATCTAGGTATCTCTAAAGATATGTAGCAGGTGTCTAGGTATCTCTAAAGATATGTAGCAGGTATCTAGGTATCTCTAAAGATATGTAGCAGGTATCTAGGTATCTCTAAAGATATGTAGCAGGTATCTAGGTATCTCTAAAGATATGTAGCAGGTATCTAGGTATCTCTAAATATATGTGGCAGGTATCTAGGTATCTCTAAAGATATGTAGCAGGTGTCTAGGTATCTCTAAAGATATGTAGCAGGTATCTAGGTATCTCTAAAGATATGTAGCAGGTATCTAGGTATCTCTAAATATATGTGGCAGGTATCTAGGTATCTCTAAAGATATGTGGCAGGTGTCTAGGCGATATCTCCTTTAGTGAGTGAACTGGTCATTAATTGACTTTGAGTGGTGAGAACTCGAGGTGTTTAGAGATATAATTGCTACTTGATGCTTCCAGGTGGTAATGTGCTTATAAGTGTAATAATGTGATTTTAAAGGTGCAATGATGTGACTAAAAGTGTAATTAAAGAACTGAAGGAGACGACTAAGGAGGTGTTGGAGTGTGTGTGTGTGCGTGTGCGTGTGTGTGTGTTTATACGTGTGAGATGTTAATCTGAGCTGATCTCGACACCTTGTAACTCTAATGAGATGTTCTCGCTATTACACTTCCTTAATCAAATCAAATTTCAAATCAAATTTATTTATATAGCCCTTCGTACATCAGCTGATATCTCAAAGTGCTGTACAGAAACCCAGCCTAAAACCCCAAACAGCAAGCAATGCAGGTGGAGAAGCACGGTGGCTAGGAAAAACTCCCTAGAAAGGCCAATACCTAGGAAGAAACCTAGAAAGGAACCAGGCTATGTGGGGTGGCCAGTCCTCTTCTGGCTGTGCCGGGTGGAGATTATAACAGAACATGGTCAAGATGTTCAATGTTCATAAATGACCAGCATGGTCGAATAATAATAAGGCAGAACAGTTGAAACTGGAGCAGCAGCATGGCCAGGTGGAAGTTGAAACTGGAGCAGCAGCATGGCCAGGTAGACTGTTAAAAGGGTTGTGTTTATAGGCTACTCTACGATTGTATTATTTGTATATATAATTTCACTTGAACAGAATGAACCTGCAAGAGAGGAGTTGTGTACCTTGATTGTGTTGTTGCGGACATGATGGAAAAAAAGAAGAGAAGAAGAAGAAGTTTAACAACATTGTACTGAGGTAACATCAGAAAAGGCCTCTGTTCAAATGAGCAAAATACGCCACCAGTCAGTACTCAGTCTTTTTTTAACCTTTATTTAGACAGTTAAGAACAAATTCTTATTTACAATGATGGCCGACCCCGGCCAAACCAGGACGACACTGGGCATATTGTGCGCCGCCCTATGGGACTCCCGATCATGACCGGATGTGATGCAGCCTGGATTCGAACCAGGTACTGCAGTGACGCCTCTTACATTGAGATGCAGTGTCTTAGACCACTGTGTCACTCGGGAGCCCTAATCATCAGTCAGTCTCTAGTCAGTCGCTAGACAGTACCCGGTCAGTCACCAGACAGTAACATGTCAGTCACCAGACAGTACCCTGTCAGTCACCAGACAGTAACCTGTCAGTCACCAGACAGTAACCTGTCAGTCACCAGACAGTACCCTGTCAGTCACCAGACAGTAACCTGTCAGCCACCAGACAGTAACCTGTCAGTCACCAGACAGTACCCTGTCAGTACTCAGTCACCAGACAGTACCCTGTCAGTCACCAGACAGTAACCAATCAGTACTCAGTCACCAGACAGTACCCAGTCAGTACTCAGTCACCAGACAGTACCCTGTCAGTCACCCAGACAGTAACCAATCAGTACCCAGTCAGTACTCAGTCACCAGTCAGTACCCAGACAGTACCCAATCAGTACCCAGTCAGTCACCAGTCAATACTCAGTCACCAGACAGTACCCAATCAGTACCCAGTCAGTACTCAGTCACCAGACAGTACCCAGTCAGTCACCAGACAGTACCCAATCAGTACCCAGTCAGTACTCAGTCACCAGACAGTACCCAGTCAGTCACCAGTCAGTACCCAGACAGTACCCAATCAGTATCCAGTCAGTCACCAGTCAATACTCAGTCACCAGACAGTACCCAATCAGTACTCAGTCACCAGACAGTACCCAGTCAGTACCCAGTCAGTACTCCGTCACCAGACAGTACCCAGTCAGTCACCAGTCAATACTCAGTCAGTCACCAGACAGTACCCAATCAGTACTCAGTCAGTCACCAGACAGTACCCAGTCAGTCACCAGTCAATACTCAGTCACCAATCAGTACCCAGTCAGTCACCAGTCAATACTTAGTCAGTCACCAGACAGTACCCAGTCAGTCACCAGTCAGTCACCAGTCAGTACCTAGTCAGTCACCAGTCAATACTCAGTCAGTCACCAGTCAATACCCAGTCAGTCACCAGTCAGTACTCAGTCACCAGACAGTACCCAGTCAGTCACCAGTCAGTACTCAGTCACCAGACAGTACCCAGTCAGTCACCAGACAGTACCCAGTCAGTCACCAGACAGTACCCAGTCAGTACTCAGTCACCAGTCAATACTCAGTCAGTCACCAGTCAATACCCAGTCACCAGACAGTACCCAGTCAATACTCAGTCGGTCACCAGTCAGTACTCAGTCACCAGTCAGTACTCAGTCACCAGACAGTACCCAGTCAGTCACCAGTCAATACTCAGTCACCAGACAGTACCCAGTCAGTCACCAGTCAGTACTCAGTCACCAGACAGTACCCAGTCAGTCACCAGTCAGTACTCAGTCACCAGACAGTACCCAGTCAGTCACCAGACAGTACCCAGTCAGTCACCAGACAGTACCCAGTCAGTCCCCAGTCAGTACTCAGTCACCAGTCAATACTCAGTCAGTCACCAGTCAATACCCAGTCACCAGACAGTACCCAGTCAATGCTCAGTCGGTCACCAGTCAGTACTCAGTCACCAGTCAGTACTCAGTCACCAGACAGTACCCAGTCAGTCACCAGTCAATACTCAGTCGGTCATCAGTCAGTACTCAGTCACCAGTCAGTACTCAGTCACCAGACAGTACCCAGTCAGTCACCAGTCAATACCCAGTCAGTCACCTGTCAGTACTCAGTCACCAGACAGTACCTAGTCAGTACCCAGTCAGCACTCAGTCAGTCACCAGACAGTACCCAGTCAGTCACCAGACAGTACCCAGTCAGTCACCAGACAGTACCCAGTCAGTCCCCAGTCAGTACTCAGTCACCAGTCAATACTCAGTCAGTCACCAGTCAATACCCAGTCACCAGACAGTACCCAGTCAATACTCAGTCGGTCACCAGTCAGTACTCAGTCACCAGTCAGTACTCAGTCACCAGACAGTACCCAGTCAGTCACCAGTCAATCCTCAGTCGGTCACCAGTCAGTACTCAGTCACCAGTCAGTACTCAGTCACCAGACAGTACCCAGTCAGTCACCAGTCAATACCCAGTCAGTCACCTGTCAGTACTCAGTCACCAGACAGTACCTAGTCAGTACCCAGTCAGCACTCAGTCAGTCACCAGTCAGTACCCAGTCAGTCACCAGTCAATACTCAGTCGGTCACCAGTCAGTACTCAGTCACCAGACAGTACTCAGTCACCAGACAGTACCTAGTCAGTACCCAGTCAGTACTCAGTCAGTCACCAGTCAATACCCAGTCAGTCACCAGTCAGTACTCAGTCACCAGACAGTACTCAGTCACCAGACAGTACCTAGTCAGTACCCAGTCAGTACTCAGTCACCAGACAGTACTCAGTCACCAGACAGTACCTAGTCAGTACCCAGTCAGTATTCAGTCAGTCACCAGTCAATACCCAGTCAGTCACCAGTCAATACTCAGTCGGTCACCAGTCAGTACTCAGTCACTAGTCAGTACTCAGTCACTAGTCAGTACTCAGTCACCAGTCAGTACTCAGTCACCAGACAGTACCTAGTCAGTACCCAGTCAGTACTCAGTCAGTCACCAGTCAATACCCAGTCAGTCACCAGTCAGTACTCAGTCACCAGACAGTACCCAATCAGTACCCAGTCAGTACTCAGTCACCAGACAGTACCCAGTCAGTCACCAGTCAGTACTCAGTCACCAGACAGTACCTAGTCAGTCACCAGTCAGTACTCAGTCACCAGACAGTACCCAGTCAATACTCAGTCAGTCACCAGTCAGTACTCAGTCACCAGTCAGTACTCAGTCACCAGACAGTACCCAGTCAGTCACCAGTCAGTACTCAGTCACCAGACAGTACCCAGTCAATACTCAGTCGGTCACCAGTCAGTACTCAGTCACCAGACAGTACCCAGTCAGTCACCAGTCAATACTCAGTCACCAGACAGTACCTAGTCAGTCACCAGCCAGTACTCAGTCACCAGACAGTACCCAGTCAATACTCAGTCAGTCACCAGTCAGTACTCAGTCACCAGTCAGTACTCAGTCACCAGACAGTACCCAGTCAGTCACCAGTCACCAGACAGTACCTAGTCAGTCACCAGTCAGTACTCAGTCACCAGACAGTACCCAGTCAATACTCAGTCAGTCACCAGTCAGTACTCAGTCACCAGTCAGTACTCAGTCACCAGACAGTACCCAGTCAGTCACCAGTCAGTACTCAGTCACCAGACAGTCACCAGTCAATACTCAGTCGGTCACCAGTCAGTACTCAGTCACCAGTCAGTACTCAGTCACCAGACAGTACCCAGTCAGTCACCAGTCAATACCCAGTCAGTCACCAGTCAGTACTCAGTCACCAGACAGTACCTACTCAGTACCCAGTCAGTACTCAGTCAGTCACCAGTCAGTACCCAGTCAGTCACCAGTCAATACTCAGTCGGTCACCAGTCAGTACTCAGTCACCAGACAGTACTCAGTCACCAGACAGTACCTAGTCAGTACCCAGTCAGTACTCAGTCAGTCACCAGTCAATACCCAGTCAGTCACCAGTCAGTACTCAGTCACCAGACAGTACCTAGTCAGTACCCAGTCAATACTCAGTCACCAGACAGTACCCAATCAGTACCCAGTCAGTACTCAGTCACCAGACAGTACCCAGTCAGTCACCAGACAGTACCCAATCAGTACCCAGTCAGTACTCAGTCACCAGACAGTACCCAGTCAGTCACCAGTCAGTACCCAAACAGTACCCAATCAGTATCCAGTCAGTCACCAGTCAATACTCAGTCACCAGACAGTACCCAATCAGTACCCAGTCAGTACTCAGTCACCAGACAGTACCCAGTCAGTACTCAGTCACCAGACAGTACCTAGTCAGTACCCAGTCAATACTCAGTCACCAGACAGTACCCAGTCAGTCACCAGTCAGTACCCACCTCCATTCTGGTAGCTTCTCCTCCCTTGACGATGGGGACAGTCTTGCCTGCATGTATCCTGTACTGGCCGATGGAGTGGCCATTGAGGTTCCTGATTGGCTTTACTACATAGGAAAAAAATTTATATATATATATTAGGCAAAAATACATACACCTTAGGCAAAAAAACATTGAAACTCAGTTTGTCACAATTCCTGACATTTTATCCTAGTAAAAATTCCCTGTCTTAGGTCAGTTAGGATCACCAGTTTATTTTAAGAATGTGAAATGTCAGAATAATAGTAGAGATAATGATTTATTTCAGCTTTTATTTCTTTCATCACATTTCTATAGGATTGACTTTGTTGTCCTTAAGCTATTTGCCACAACTTTGGAAGTATGATTGGGTTCCTCACTGATATCTTGAGATGTTGCTTCAATATATCCACATAATTGTCCTTCCTCATGAAGCCATCTATTTTGTGAAGTGCACCAGTCCCTCCTGCAGCAAAGCACCCCCACAACATGATTCTGCTACCCCCGTGCTTCACGGTTGGGATGGTGTTCTTAGGCTTGCAAGCCTCACCCTTTTTCCTCCAAACATAACGAGGGTCATTATGGCCAAACGGTTCTATTCTTCTTTCAGACCAGAGGACATTTCTCCAAAAAGTACGATCTTTGTCCCCACGTGCAGTTGCAAACCATAGTCTGGCTTTTTTATGGCGGTTTTGGAGCAGTGGCTTCTTCCTTGCTGAGCGGCCTTTCAGGTTATGTTGATATAGGACTCGTTTTACTGTGGATATAGATACTTTTGTACCTGTTTCCTCCAGCATCTTCACAAGGTCCTTTGCTGTTGTTCTGGGATTGATTTGCACTTTCGCACCAAAGTACGTTCATCTCTAGGAGACAGAACACGTCTCCTTCCTGAGCGGTGTGATGGCTGCATGGTCCCATGGTGTTTACACTTGCATACTATTGTTTGTACAGATGAACGTGGTACATTCAGGCGTTTGGAAATTGCTCCCAAGGATGAACCAGACTTGTGGAGGTCTACAATTGGTCTTGGCAGATTTCTTTTGATTTTCCCATGATGTCAAGCTAAGAGGCACTGAGTTTGAAGGTAGGCCTTGAAATACATCCACAGGTATACCTTCAATTGACTCAAATGATGTCAATTAGCCTATCAGAAGCCATTACATAATTTTCTGGAATTTTCCAAGCTGTTTAAAGGCCCAGTCAACTTAGTGTAACTTTTGACCCACTGGAATTGTGATACAGTGAATTATACGTGAAATAATCTGTCTGTAAACAGTTGTTGGAAAAATTACTTGTGTCATGCACTTTCCAAAACTATAGTTCCTTTATCAAGAAATTTGTGGAGTGGTTGAAAAACCACTTCAATGACTCCAAACTAAGTGTATGTAAACTTCCGACTTCAACTGTACATACACACACAATAATATATCGTAATCTCATTTATATATATATATATATACATATATATATATATATATATATACACTATATATATTTATATAAAGTATATATATGAGATTAAGATATATACACACACATAGTAATATATCTCTCTATATATACACACACACAGTAATATATCTATATATATACACACACACAGTAATATATCTATATATATACACACACACAGTAATATATCTATATATATACACACACACAGTAATATATCTATATATATACACACACACAGTAATATATCTATATATATACACACACACAGTAATATATCTATATATATACACACACACAGTAATATATCTATATATATATACACACACACAGTAATATATCTATATATATACACACACACAGTAATATATCTATATATATACACACACACAGTAATATATCTATATATATACACACACACAGTAATATATCTATATATATACACACACACAGTAATATATCTATATATACACACACACACAGTAATATATCTATATATACACACACACAGTAATATATCTATGTGTATATACAGTTGAAGACAGAAGTGTACATACACTGCTCCAGCTCCTTCCTGTTCGATGGGTTCCGCCAGTTTACACCTTTTCTTTTTTCTTCTTTTTTAACAAGTTATTCTTTTTTTATTTCACTTCACCAATTTGGAATATTTTGTGTCTGTCCATTACATGAAATCCAAATAAAAATCCATTTAAATTACAGGTTGTAATGCAACAAAATAGGAAAAACGCCAAGGGGGATGAATACTTTTGCAAGGCATGTGTATATACATATAGTAATATATATATATATTATACATAGGGAGAGAGAGAGAGACTGATACCTTGGTATGTTTTCCCATCTATCTCCACCTCATAAGACTCCATGACCTCCTGGATGGTTTCACCCACGTCACACAGACGCACATCTATCCCCGCACACTGGCACAGAAAACAGTTGACAGTTACACAAGCTCTCTCCACAGGGGTCACAAA
>NC_034195.2:49750480-49907980 GCF_002021735.2 Oncorhynchus kisutch
AACTAACCCTAACCTGTATAACACCATGTATATAACTAACCCTAACCTGTATAACACCATATAACTAACCCTAACCTGTATAACACCATGTATATAACTAACCCTAACCCTAACCAGTATAACACCATGTATTTAACTAACCCTAACCTGTATAACACCATGTATATAACTAACCCTAACCTGTATAACACCATGTATATAACTAACCCTAACCAGTATAACACCATGTATATAACTAACCCTAACCAGTATAACACCATGTATATAACTAACCTGTATAACACCATGTATATAACTAACCTGTATAACACCATGTATATAACTAACCCTAACCTGTATAACAGCATGTATATAACTAACCTGTATAACACCATGTATATAACTAACCCTAACCCTAACCAGTATAACACCATGTATTTAACTAACCCTAACCCTAACCTGTATAACACCATGTATATAACTAACCCTAACCCTAACCAGTATAACACCATGTATATAACTAACCCTAACCTGTATAACACCATGTATATAACTAACCCTAACCTGTATAACAGCATGTATATAACTAACCTGTATAACACCATGTATATAACTAACCCTAACCTGTATAATACCATGTATATAACTAACCCTAACCTGTATAACACCATGTATATAACTAACCCTAACCTGTATAACACCATGTATATAACTAACCCTAACCTGTATAACACCATGTATATAACTAACCCTAACCTGTATAACACCATGTATATAACTAACCCTAACCCTAACCTGTATAACACCATGTATATAACTAACCTGTATAACACCATGTATATAACTAACCTGTATAACACCATGTATATAACTAACCTGTATAACACCATGTATATAACTAACCTGTATAACACCATGTATATAACTAACCTGTATAACACCATGTATATAACTAACCCTAACCAGTATAACACCATGTATATAACTAACCTGTATAACACCATGTATATAACTAACCTGTATAACACCATGTATATAACTAACCCTAACCTGTATAACACCATGTATATAACTAACCCTAACCTGTATAACACCATGTATATAACTAACCCTAACCTGTATAACACCATGTATATAACTAACCCTAACCAGTATAACACCATGTATATAACTAACCCTAACCTGTATAACACCATGTATATAACTAACCCTAACCAGTATAACACCATGTATATAACTAACCCTAACCTGTATAACACCATGTATATAACTAACCCTAACCTGTATAACACCATGTATATAACTAACCCTAACCTGTATAACACCATGTATATAACTAACCCTAACCCTAACCAGTATAACACCATGTATTTAACTAACCCTAACCCTAACCAGTATAACACCATGTATATAACTAACCTGTATAACACCATGTATATAACTAACCCTAACCCTAACCAGTATAACACCATGTATATAACTAACCCTAACCTGTATAACACCATGTATATAACTAACCCTAACCAGTATAACACCATGTATATAACTAACCTGTATAACACCATGTATATAACTAACCTGAATAACACCATGTATATAACTAACCTGTATAACACCATGTATATAACTAACCCTAACCAGTATAACACCATGTATATAACTAACCCTAACCAGTATAACACCATGTATATAACTAACCCTAACCAGTATAACACCATGTATATAACTAACCTGTATAACACCATGTATATAACTAACCTGTATAACACCATGTATATAACTAACCCTAACCTGTATAACACCATGTATATAACTAACCCTAACCTGTATAACACCATGTATATAACTAACCCTAACCTGAATAACACCATGTATATAACTACCCTAACCTGTATAACACCATGTATATAACTAACCCTAACCAGTATAACACCATGTATATAACTAACCCTAACCAGTATAACACCATGTATATAACTAACCTGTATAACACCATGTATATAACTAACCTGTATAACACCATGTATATAACTAACCCTAACCTGTATAACACCATGTATATAACTAACCCTAACCTGTATAACACCATGTATATAACTAACCCTAACCTGAATAACACCATGTATATAACTACCCTAACCTGTATAACACCATGTATATAACTAACCCTAACCTGTATAACACCATGTATATAACTAACCCTAACCCTAACCAGTATAATACCATGTATATAACTAACCCTAACCAGTATAACACCATGTATATAACTAACCCTAACCTGTATAACACCATGTGTATAACTAACCTGTATAACACCATGTATATAACTAACCCTAACCAGTATAACACCATGTATATAACTAACCCTAACCAGTATAACACCATGTATATAACTAACCCTAACCTGTATAACACCATGTATATAACTAACCTGTATAACACCATGTATATAACTAACCTGTATAACACCATGTATATAACTAACCCTAACCCTAACCAGTATAACACCATGTATATAACTAACCCTAACCAGTATAACACCATGTATATAACTAACCTGTATAACACCATGTATATAACTAACCCTAACCAGTATAACACCATGTATATAACTAACCCTAACCAGTATAACACCATGTATATAACTAACCCTAACCTGTATAACACCATGTATATAACTAACCCTAACCAGTATAACACCATGTATATAACTAACCCTAACCAGTATAACACCATGTATATAACTAACCAGTATAACACCATGTATATAACTAACCCTAACCAGTATAACACCATGTATATAACTAACCCTAACCAGTATAACACCATGTATATAACTAACCCTTACCTGTATAACACCATGTATATAACTAACCCTAACCCTAACCAGTATAACACCATGTATATAACTAACCCTAACCAGTATAACACCATGTATATAACTAACCTGTATAACACCATGTATATAACTAACCTGTATAACACCATGTATATAACTAACCTGTATAACACCATGTATATAACTAACCTGTATAACACCATGTATATAACTAACCTGTATAACACCATGTATATAACTAACCTGTATAACACCATGTATATAACTAACCCTAACCCTAACCAGTATAACACCATGTATATAACTAACCTGTATAACACCATGTATATAACTAACCTGTATAACACCATGTATATAACTAACCTGTATAACACCATGTATATAACTAACCTGTATAACACCATGTATATAACTAACCTGTATAACACCATGTATATAACTAACCTGTATAACACCATGTATATAACTAACCTGTATAACACCATGTATATAACTAACCTGTATAACACCATGTATATAACTAACCTGTATAACACCATGTATATAACTAACCCTAATATTTAACACAGATCTAAATACTTACGTAAATGTGATATTTCAGTTTTATAATTTTGAATAGATTTGCAACATTTTCTAAAACCCTGTTTTTGCTCTGTCATTATGGGGTTTTGTGTGCAGATTGATGAGAGGGGTAAAACATATATATTTCATCCATTTCAGAATAAGGCTGTAATGTAACAAAATGTGGAAAAAGTTCACAGGTCTGAATACTTTTCCGAATGCACTCTTATCACTAATACAGGTGCAGAAACAGTCTAGTAGGGGAAACCTCTTCATGCACTCTTATCACTAATACAGGTGCAGAAACAGTCTAGTAGGGGAAACCTCTTCATGCACTCTTATCACTAATACAGGTGCAGAAACAGTCTAGTAGGGGAAACCTCTTCATGCACTCTTATCACTAATACAGGTGCAGAAACAGTCTAGTAGGGGAAACCTCTTCATGCACTCTTATCACTAATACAGGTGCAGAAACAGTCTAGTAGGGGAAACCTCTTCATGCACTCTTATCACTAATACAGGTGCAGTAACAGTCTAGTAGGGGAAACCTCTTCTCAAGCAAAATAACGAATCAAGTCGAGACATACACACACAAGGTTTTAATCTGTAAAAACCATTGAAGGTTCTGAAGTGGAAACAAAAGGAAGTCAAACCATGCAGAGGGAGAAACCACGCCAAGTACGATTATGACAACAAACTCACCTCCCTTCTTATTCTTCTTCTTCTTCTTCTTCTTCTTCCCTGCAGAGTTTTCACCCTCTTCTCCATCTGTCGAAAAAACATACATTTTTGGATTCTCTCTAACCGAACGTGACATAACGTGTTCAGTCACAACTCACGTCGCATTTAGTTAACTGTTCACACTTAAGAAGTTACTGTAATGGGCAGCAGCAGATGCCAACTCACGTCGCAGGTCAAATTATACATTTGTTTAGGTTTATTAAGGGCCAAATCGGGACTTGGAGATCCGTACGAGAACGATTAGCATGATAAAGTAAAAGAGGAACTGAGAAGTGGTTCAGTCAGTCACGTTGGCCACTAGAATGCTAGCAGGTGATGTAGCTCGTTGGTGAACGCACCACACTAAATGACACCAAACTCATGTCGCAGGTCACATGTTGAGTTTGAGTATGAGAAGGACAATGGTGAACGATGATGATAATGAAGTCATAGACTCATACCCTCCTCTCCATCATCCTCCTTATCTATGTCCTCGGGCAGGGCTTGCTGCTCCAACTGTTTCGTCACATCACCAACACCTCCTCCCGTATCTCCATCCCCCTCAGACTCATTTGTCCCTGCTGCAAAGTCATACACGCACACAATCAAACACACACACACACACGTGCAACACACACACACATGCAACACACACACACGCAACACACACACACATGCAACACACACACACACACATGCAATACACACACACATGCAACACACACACATACCCAAACGCACGTGTGTGCACAACACACACACACACACTTAAAGTGGGTAAATTGATACATTTTGAGAAAGTGCATCTAATGTGAACAGAACTTGGCAGGAGCAATGCATAATTTGTATCTATACCTGGAATCAATATCCCAAGGGCATATGTAGGTACCCTGCAGCATTATGCCATGCCATCTATAGCCCTTCAGAAACAGGACTATATAGATACATAGTTTAACACACACCAGAAAATAATCTCAAGCTCACATGTGTTTTTACAAGATAAGGTATAGCCTATGCTTGTCACATAGTTTTGTCAGCAATTAATTTAGTGCTAAAGATTTGTTTTCTTTTCTCCCTAGTTGACCTCTTTTAACATGCAAGAAGACAAGTGCCGAAAAGTCCTGTGATATGACTGTCATCTTATCGCTGCAAAATTCTTCAATTTTCGAATTTGACAGCATTCCATTAAACCAATAGAAGAAGCGATTTCAAGCCTCGAGGGGGGCATTGTCCCGTTTCCAGATGTGCTTCTCCCCTTTAGCCCTCATAACGGCACCGGTACCCGTTCACTTCCAGGCGCGGGACAGCCGTGACAGCTGCGGCAGAACGTTATCACTTTCTGACAGGTAGTAAAGTCCCACGCGTCTCATTTTTACCGGTCTTTTTACGCTATGGCACAATAATGCGCTATGTCCAAAACGGGAATTTATTCTCACTATCATGCATTCTTTCTTACCTGGGACAGCGGTCTTCTTCTTCTTCTTTTTTCTTCTCTTTTTCTTCCCTGTTTCCGAGGGCTCCGCGTCCTCTTTCGCTTCGTTTTCGTCGGCGTCCCCATTGAGAACTTCGGGCGCCTCCGGTTCAGGCTGCACTATCTCGAGCTCCGCCATCATCGGCGTTCGGAATGAAGTGACGCATAAACTGCTGGGAGCCTCCAGTGGCCACATTCTGAAACTGTGCTCGAGGCAGACAGGCAGCTGAGCCAATAATGAGCTATTAGGCACTTTGTGCAGCTGCTTGACCTCAATAGAGAAAACTAAGCCCGTCCTATCTTTATTTCTCAAGTGACAAGATAGGAGCGTAGTGCTTAAACTCTGTAGAGTATATGCTACTAACTTTTATTGAGGCTGTTTGTCTCCATCATAATAGGCCTATTTCAAGGTTATAGTAGGAGAGGAAATATTATGTATAATCTAAGTCAAATAGATGATCACGTTGTCATTTACAAATCGACACAAATCGACACAGTGACACTAGTTGCTCAATATAACATTATTAGACATGTATAAACAATAAGAAAAGCAGCCATTTAAAAGGCTACATAAAATATAAATCATGAGTCAATAGCCTGGCATGGGAACACTACTGATCTCCTCACTCAGCAAATGGTCCATAACGGAAGCAGGCCAGAATCGAATAACCACTTTCTCTGTAAACAATTCTCATCCAATTATGTCCCCAAGCCTTTCATCTCAAGTTACTGCGCTCGCTCTGCGCACTGGGTGACCGCGACCACCTTGTGCCGCATTACTCGTTTTTGCAAAATATCAAGCGCTCAAGCCGCAATCTATTTTTAGAAGCCGTGGTTTGTATTGTCGGTGTTATGCTTTCAGATTGTTGCCATGAGTCGATCATTTCTGGTGCGTAAACTCATTTGGAGACGGGCCGGGCTCAGTGTGTGTATCCAAGCAACAAGCTTCAGCAAACTCAAAGGGATAAAGGTTACATTTACAGTAGATGAACGCGGAGGTGGATTGTCGAACATTATTCAGGCACCCAGTGCAAGCTTAGAGATTCTACTGGGATTCAAATGTTTGTTTTTAAACACCAGATGTAGATAATGTGGGGAGTTAATCAACACTTTTATGGAGTGTATAACTGACTGGAATTATTTGCAAATGACGATGACAGATTTTAGACCCGGACCTCTGTATTTCTTTGATCAGGTAACCCAATAAATATACTATTTATTATTACTATATCATGCAACAGAGGAAACTGGGATAATGGATAATAATTTTCACAACTTCTTCAGCCAACAGGACGGGGACATGGGAAGCGCCCCAGAATGCCCTTGGAGCATTGCTTTGATCTGGAAAATGTGGGCGTGCGCTTGGCAACAATCAAAAGGTAGGCAAAACTCATATAGACTTTATACATGTTAGTGTAACGGATGTGAAATGGCTAGCTTAGTTAGCGGCGTTTGCGCTAAATAGCGTTTCAATCGGTGACGTCAGTTGTTCTTAGACCTTGAAGTAGTAGTTCCCCTTGCTCTGCAAGGGCCGCGGCTTTTGTGGAGCGATGGTTAACGATGCTTCGTGGGTGACTATTGTTGATGTGTGCAGAGGGTCCCTGGTTCGCGCCCCGGTATGGGTGAGGGGACGGTCTAAAGTTATACTGTTACATTAGACCGTGCTGGACCGGGAAATTCCAGTCATCGGGGGCCTGATTGGTGTACCACTTTTCCCTCTATCCCTAGCATACACAGCTGATTTAACTACTTGCATTTTGAACTGAATATCATGATTAGTTGATTATTGGATTCTGGTGTGTTAGCCGGGGCTGGGGAAAAAGTGTGACATCAATCAGACCCCGAGGACTGGAGTTGCCCAGGCCAGAATTATATGTCTGTTTTGTGTGTGCTTGACTTATTATTTATAAATAAACAAATATTTATTTCAATACTTTCTATTCTAATTTATAGCCTATGCGCTCACAGTGAGTGTGTTAACGATGACAAATATGATGCAAAGAATGAAGACAATGCACACAAAGTGCAAAATAAACCCTCTACCACTGGTAAACCAGATACCTGGCCCTCTATCAACGGATCGTTGGACATGGGTGGTGATGAGAGGAATCCGGAGGCCGCGGCCGTGCCAGCAGACTGGTTGGATGACATGGACCCGATGGATGCATACAAGCATATGGCCCCTCAGTTGTTGAGCGAGTTGGGGAGTGTGCTTTTGCAGTATGAAGGGAGTGAGGAGGGATGTATTCCACACGGCCTCGTGAACGTTCTGAATTACTCATGGAAGGATTTGACCGCAGGGGCAGTTTATGTTAAACCATCGTGGAAGTTGGGTGTCGGGAGTGGTGATGGCGGGAAACCTCGCAAGTCGAAGGGCTTCATGAATTTCGATGAGACTCTTCGGCAGATGGCGGGAAAGAGAAAGACAAAACAGAAACCGTCCAAGGTGGAAAATGGGTCTGAGAGACAGCCTCAAGACTCCAATTTGGGCAAAAGATTGTCAGTTTCCCATGCACAAAAAGGTGAACCCTCAACATGAACTCGTCAGCACTCACCCACTGTATTAGTTGACATCTTTTCTAATAGGAAGTCAAATTATGACTTTGAAAAAAGTCTCACATTTACACAGTACAATTCCCCAGGCCATCTACTTTAATTAACCAAACTCACCATGGCTACTTTAGACCTGGGATAAGTAATGAAAATGGTCATAAACATTAAACCACCTATATTAAGTCAAACTTTTAAGACATTCCTGCTTGTGGGAGAGGCTAGATTGGTTTACAAGAGAAATTGTTGGTCTACAGGCCACAGGTGTTTATAAAAGGCCTTAGTCAGTTAATCAGTTAAAACCAGTTCCTGCCTTTTGACTTTCCCTGCTTAATAATTCACTCACACTCATCTGGGGTATTATGGGTATTACTGACACAATGCTTCTCTTGAAGCTCCTCCTTAGTCCTATAAGTGACCATTTAACAATACATGAAGTCTAGTGTTCAGGAAATACATGAAGTCTAGTGTTCAGGAAATACATGTAGTCTAGTGTTCAGGAAATACATGTAGTCTAGTGTTCAGGAAATACATGTAGTCTAGTGTTCAGGAAATACATGTAGTCTAGTGTTCAGGAAATACATGTAGTCTAGTGTTCAGGAAATACATGAAGTCTAGTGTTCAGGAAATACATGAAGTCTAGTGTTCAGGAAATACATGCAGGCTAGGGTTGAGGAAATACATGTAGTCTAGTGTTCAGGAAATACATGAAGTCTAGTGTTCAGGAAATACATGTAGGTTAGTGTTTAGGAAATACATGCAGGCTAGGGTTGAGGAAATACATGTAGTCTAGTGTTCAGGAAATACATGTAAACTAGTGTCTTTTGTATCCAAGATGACATTCCCATCAAGCTGTTTTTCAACAATTTCCTTCCAGCTCATGTGGCCACAACTATAAGTTTCTCCATCTCTTCAAAAACCTATGAAGAGCAAGGTAGGACATTACCACACACACTATGTTACTCCTAGACATTTATATGCAGACGATATACCTGATTAGGGGCTCCCAAGTGACGAAAGGGTCTAGCACTGCATCTCAGTGCTAGAGGCATCACTACAGACACCCTGGTTCGAATCTGGGATTGTGATTGGGAGTCCCATTTGGCGGCTCACAATTGGCCCAGCGTCGTCCAGGTTTGGCCGGGGTGTAGGTCGTCATTGTAAATAAGAATTTGTTCTTAATTAACTGACTTGCCTAGTTAAAAAATAATAATAATGATAAAAACTGTACGGTGTAGAGCAGTAGTAGTGCTGCCTTCGCTTTATCAGCTCTAGCAACTGAGCCACAGCTGGAACCCAAAGCCAAGGTCGTGGGTTCAATTCCCGCAGGGAACACACACTCATAAAATAAATGTATGTGCTCACTGTACTGCAAGTAACTTTGGATGAAAAACAATTTGCTAAGTGGCACATGTTATCATATCATTTGACTTAGTGTGTGGTAGATGGACATCTAGTGTACCCACATTGTGCCCTTGAGCAATGCACTTAACCTCACAACATGCTCTCCATTCAGGGGCCGCTGACTGCACTACGGCTTGACACTGTGCTTCTATTTACTGTGTGGTGGTGGGGGGGGGGGGTTCAGAACAAAAATATCCATTATTCGCTGTAGCATATGGAAAATAAAGTTGTATTGTATGGTACATGCAGGTTGGATCGTCCAGCCTAAGGAGCCATCCCATGAGGAACCTCAGTGGACTAAGCTGTGTCATTGGGTGGTAGAGAGGCTGCAACTGGCTAGGATACCTATGTAAGAACTTCTATTCTACTCTATTATGTTGTAGAAATCCTCACTATGTTATTAGCCATGTTATAATCCCCACCAAAACAGGTTAATCGCATTGGTGGGATGCATGTTTGACATTCATGCCAGCGACCTGGGTTCACGTCCCTGCTGGTACCTACAATATTGTATTATATTTCCACAGCTTTTCCTGCAACACAACATATCCCCATGTCACCCTAATGGCTTTTTCAATTACTTTGAGTGTGCCAATTTGTCCATGTGTATGATTACAGTATGACTTCATTTAGAAAACAGACAATGGAGCAGGCAGAGAGTGGGCTGAACAAACCACCCATCCTCCGTCACTATGGGGATGCCAAGCCACACTTTAAACACCAGAAGAAGACAGGAGGAGGGAGCGGAGGAGGAGGCAAGACCTGGCCTTACCCTCAGATACCAGAGGTGAACCAGGAGGACCAGGATTCACCACGGCAGAAACTACACTACAGGATCAATGATGGTTCCTCCTTCCTATAGTATCCTTTCTCATGTTTCCAACTAAAGCTGTTTCATTCCAGGATGTTACTTCGCTACTGACCTCATTCACTAATCTTCACAGATCTGACAGCACTAGGTATGGGAAAGCTATATGAGAGAAACTAAAAACCAGTTGTCTGAGATCTGTGAAGACAAGGAATCAGGGCAATGTGCAGGGAACATCTTCCTAAAATTAAACTCAACAATGACGTTTAATAAATCTCTAATTTCTAAATCTACATGGGTTAACCTAGCCGTCGTCTTGACCTTGACCCTTCCCAGCTACCCGTCTGGTTTTGTAGCTGTGTGTCAGAGCCACTCTGGTCTGTCCTGTGGAGGGTTCTATACTAATGTGTTCAGTGACCAACTCAGCGCTGTTACACTGGCCAGCATCACCGCAGTAGGACGGGGCACCGTCACACACCCACTCAGGTAAACACATGGTAAATGGTTAAAGATTGAACAGAATTTTCAAACAATAAAGTTAACAGAAATAGGGACACTAAGAACAGTATGTACAGTATCTGACTCGAAGGCCCAATTTAGTTGTACTAATGAATGATTTGAGCTGAGCTAGGTTCCTAAGTTCAGATAAAGCTGACGCATGCTTCCCAGTCGAAACAGTTCACGCATATATTAACAGTTTGTGACGTTGTTGTTCGTCCCCCCCCCCCCCCCCCCCCCGGCTGTTCTTGCACACAAGACTGTTTTTTTTTGAGGCAAGTCGAAGTTCAGTAGCCGATGTCTACGCCCCATCGACGATGATTGGTCAACAGTACTATTCCTAGTAGGAGTGGGAACATGAAGTGTTTGTTGTCATTCGACGAGAGACGATTAATTGTAATGCTTTTTTTTGCACTTGAGAAATACTGCACCAAACATCTTAGCTAGATTTAAAATTGCTCGACTAAAAATGTCAAAATGAATGACAGATGTCTTGATTTATCTTAGATTATCTTGGACTATTTTGAGGAAATGGTTTCCGGCTATGTTGTTGCTACGGTGTTTCAAGAGTATCTAACAATAGTAATATTGATATTACTAGTAGTAATAGTAATATTTGTTCTTGTTTTTAAAGCGAAGGTGTTTCGGGAGTATGCGAGCACAGACGGCCTAGCCAAGTTCTGCTAGGAGCAAACCGAACCTCTGCATGAGGAAGCCTTAAATTGGGATCAGTGGATTACTACTGGTTAGGGTGAGGCGTAGATCACATGAAAGGGATCTTTAACACAGGAGGTTGGTGGCACCTTAATTGAGGAGGACGGGCTCGTGGTAATGGCTGGAACGGAATCGGTGGAATGGTATCAAATACATCAAACACGTGGTTTCCGTGGTTTCCATGGTTTCCATGCCATTCCATTCGCTCCGTTCCAGACATTATTATGAGCCGTTCTCCCTTCAGCAGCCTCCACTGGTCTTTAATCAATGGATCCACAGGGATTATGTTAGCTGGCAGTGAACACGGTGTGCTTATTGTGAGTATGTCTGCTGTGAGTAAAGCAGACATAGATGGATCTAATTGCGACCTGTTGTGAACTGTTGTTGTCTGTAGTGGGACTGTTACTGCTGTGTGGGATCAGCGTGGTGGGATGACGTGTGACCCAGAAGGAGCTGTCACTAAGGAGTGGACCTGGCAGATTGGGGTTAAGGAGAGGATAGTCATTCAGGTGAGGACCAGGGTTCCCATGGGGTCAACAGTTCAGTCAATACAGGATATAGCTCAATGTAAATGAGCAAATGTATGTTCATAGTTGTCTTTTTAATCTGACCCCTCACCTAATTTAAGGTAAAGTAAAGAAACTAACAGTAAGCTAATTAAGCAATAAGGCCAGAGGAGGTGTGGTGTACGGTCTGATATACCACGGCTGTCAGCCAATCAGCATTCAGGGCTTGATCCACCCAGTTTATAATAGGCTATAGCCCAGTTTAGTCTACAACTACTGTTTGTAATCCCCATCTCTGTAAGGCCCTTCACTGACAAGCTCAGTCAAGAAGAAGAGGAAGTCCCAGTTGCTGGGCAACGTCGTCATATGATAGCCTCTGGGACAGCAGTACGGGGGCTTGTAAACAAAGCAGGGGACGTGGTGCATGACGATGTTACCCACGGATACTGTGATACTCCAACTATGTCATCATGTCTGATCGCTCCATTTCAGTTCTAAAGTGGGCTATTGCCTCTATTGTAATCATAACTTCGAATAGAGGAACAGCCATCAAGTACATTTATCATCAGAGGTGAGAATTTATTTATGCCAATTAGGAATCTCTCTTGTGGTTTAGTCAGGATTAAGATAGGATTAAGATAGGGTTTAGTTAGGATTAAGATAGGGTTACAATAGGATTAGGATAGGATTAAGATAGGATTAAGATAGGATTAGGATAGGATTAAGATAGGATTAGGATAGGGTTTAGTTAGGATTAAGATAGGGTTACAATAGGATTAGGATAGGGTTTAGTTAGGATTAAGATAGGATGAGGATAGGGTTTAGTTAGGATTAAGATAGGATTAGGATAGGGTTTAGTTAGGATTAAGATAGGGTTTAGTTTGAATTAAAATAGGGTTTAGTTAAGATTACGATATATTTAAGCGAAGTGGCATTCCATAACTTTTTGTTATTTTCTTATTTTTTCCCAGGTGTCTGATCAGATCTCAGTACGGATGTTGAGCGGTACCTGTACCACCCTCAGCTTTAAGAGTCAGAATGAGAGTGTCCAGCTACCACTGTCCCCCCTGCCCAACATCACCCCAACAAAAGAAGTGGTGAGAAAACACTGTGATGATAATATATTAGAGCTATTTCAGGCTTAATGTGTTGATGATGGTTGGTGATGGCCAAATCTGATTGGTGAACGGTTGGTAACTGGTGAATCTGATTGGTGAACGGTTGGTGACTGGTGAATCTGATTGGTGAACGGTTGGTGACTGGTGAATCTGACTGGTGAACGGTTGGTAACTGGTGAATCTGACTGGTGAACGGTTGGTGACTGGTGAATCTGACTGGTGAACGGTTGGTAACTGGTGAATCTGATTGGTGAACGGTTGGTGACTGGTGAATCTGATTGGTGAACGGTTGGTAACTGGTGAATCTGATTGGTGAACGGTTGGTGACTGGTGAATCTGATTGGTGAACGGTTGGTGACTGGTGAATCTGATTGATGATTTGTATGAGTCGTGTGCTGTTTTCCAGGCCTGTCTGCAGACTGAGGGGGCGTTCACCTCTCTGGCAGCCCAGGAGCTCTCCCTGAGTAAGAAGCACCAGAAGAACCAGGGCCAGACCATAGACACCAAGAGGGTAAGAGACTTTAAAGAGGATCTATCGCATTTATTTAACTAAGTAGCTCTTTGAGCACACATATTTTACAATAACGACCTGGCTAAGAGAACGTCAGTAGGATTTCGTCTCATTGAGTGGTGTTTCCAATGTCTGTACTAGTCTCTCTTGACCAACATTCCTACACAATGAGATTTTGATTATGAACCAGGTGTCAGTGCGTTCCAGTGAGGTGCTACAGGTGACCCGGGAGGTGGAGAAGCTGGAAGAACCCTGTCTCTTCAGGAGAGGAGGAGGGCGGGCAGGACGAGAGCTGAAAAGACTCCAGAGGAGAATATGTAATATCCTGGACGACTGGCTAGAGTTCTATCGGGTCACCACAGGTACACAAGGTTTTATTTAAATGTGTTTATTATAGACATTAATTATTCTATTTTACAACAACAGGTCAAGGGGTGAAGAGTTCTCTCACGTGGTCCACTGGAGCTTTTTTTCTAAATCTTATTTAATAAAGTACTTACTATATAAATACGTCTAAAATAAGTCCTTGTGGACTGATATTAGTACCAACGGAAGTAAACACAGAAACCATTCAGCCAGTTTGACGAGTTCTTCACATGGAAAATACAATGAAGCTGTACAGGTGTGTCCATATAAAAGTGGTTCAGTAAAGTACAGCATCATCAAAAGCTTTGTGATTACTTTCCAGTTCTTAGTTACATATGTCATTTCCTTAGTTACATATGTCATTTCCTTAGTTACATATGTCATTTCCTTAGTTACATATGTCATCTCATTTGTTACATATGTCATCTCCTTTGTTACATATGTCATCTCCTTTGTTACATTTTTACTTATCAAGTCAGTTAAGAACAAATCATTATTTACAATGACTGCCTAACCTTGCCGACTCTGGGCCAATTGTGTGCCGCCCTACGGTAACCCCATTCACAGCCAGTTGTGATACAGCCCGGAATTGAACCAGGGTCTGTAGTGACACCTCTAGCACTGAGCTGCAGTGTCTTAAACCACTGCGCCACTTTGATATGTACCAATATATTCCATTTAGCAGATGCTTTTATCCAAAGGGACAGGCATGTGTACATACATTTTACCCATCGTGGCCCCAGGAATCAAACTCACTATCCTGACGTTGCAAGGGTCATGTCCTTACTACTGAGCTACAGAGGACCACAAACTCACTATCCTGACGTTGCAAGCGTCATGTCCTTACTACTGAGCTACAGAGGACCACAAACTCACTATCCTGACGTTGCAAGGGTCATGTCCTTACTACTGAGCTACAGAGGACCACAAACTCACTATCCTGACGTTGCAAGCGTCATGTCCTTACTACTGAGCTACAGAGGACCACAAACTCACTATCCTGACGTTGCAAGGGTCATGTCCTTACTACTGAGCTACAGAGGACCACAAACTCACTATCCTGACGTTGCAAGCGTCATGTCCTTACTACTGAGCTACAGAGGACCACAAACTCACTATCCTGACGTTGCAAGCGTCATGTCCTTACTACTGAGCTACAGAGGACCACAAACTCACTATCCTGACGTTGCAAGCGTCATGTCCTTACTACTGAGCTACAGAGGACCACAAACTCACTATCCTGACGTTGCAAGCGTCATGTCCTTACTACTGAGCTACAGAGGACCACAAACTCACTATCCTGACGTTGCAAGCGTCATGTCCTTACTACTGAGCTACAGAGGACCACAAACTCACTATCCTGACGTTGCAAGCGTCATGTCCTTACTACTGAGCTACAGAGGACCACAAACTCACTATCCTGACGTTGCAAGCGTCATGTCCTTACTACTGAGCTACAGAGGACCACAAACTCACTATCCTAATGTTGCAAGCGTCATGTCCTTACTACTGAGCTACAGAGGACCACAAACTCACTATCCTGACGTTGCAAGCGTCATGTCCTTACTACTGAGCTACAGAGGACCACAAACTCACTATCCTGACGTTGCAAGCGTCATGTCCTTACTACTGAGCTACAGAGGACCACAAACTCACTATCCTGACGTTGCAAGCGTCATGTCCTTACTACTGAGCTACAGAGGACCACAAACTCACTATCCTGACGTTGCAAGGGTCATGTCCTTACTACTGAGCTACAGAGGACCACAAACTCACTATCCTGACGTTGCAAGCGTCATGTCCTTACTACTGAGCTACAGAGGACCACAAACTCACTATCCTGACGTTGCAAGCGTCATGTCCTTACTACTGAGCTACAGAGGACCACAAACTCACTATCCTGACGTTGCAAGCGTCATGTCCTTACTACTGAGCTACAGAGGACCACAAACTCACTATCCTGACGTTGCAAGCGTCATGTCCTTACTACTGAGCTACAGAGGACCACAAACTCACTATCCTGACGTTGCAAGCGTCATGTCCTTACTACTGAGCTACAGAGGACCACAAACTCACTATCCTGACGTTGCAAGCGTCATGTCCTTACTACTGAGCTACAGAGGACCACAAACTCACTATCCTGGCGTTGCAAGCGTCATGTCCTTACTACTGAGCTACAGAGGACCACAAACTCACTATCCTGACGTTGCAAGCGTCATGTCCTTACTACTGAGCTACAGAGGACCACAAACTCACTATCCTGACGTTGCAAGCGTCATGTCCTTACTACTGAGCTACAGAGGACCACAAACTCACTATCCTGACGTTGCAAGCGTCATGTCCTTACTACTGAGCTACAGAGGACCACAAACTCACTATCCTGACGTTGCAAGCGTCATGTCCTTACTACTGAGCTACAGAGGACCACAAACTCACTATCCTGACGTTGCAAGCGTCATGTCCTTACTACTGAGCTACAGAGGACCACAAACTCACTATCCTGACGTTGCAAGCCTCATGTCCTTACTACTGAGCTACAGAGGACCACAAACTCACTATCCTGACGTTGCAAGCGTCATGTCCTTACTACTGAGCTACAGAGGACCACAAACTCACTATCCTGATGTTGCAAGCGTCATGTCCTTACTACTGAGCTACAGAGGACCACAAACTCACTATCCTGACGTTGCAAGCGTCATGTCCTTACTACTGAGCTACAGAGGACCACAAACTCACTATCCTGACGTTGCAAGCGTCATGTCCTTACTACTGAGCTACAGAGGACCACAAACTCACTATCCTGACGTTGCAAGCGTCATGTCCTTACTACTGAGCTACAGAGGACCACAAACTCACTATCCTGACGTTGCAAGCGTCATGTCCTTACTACTGAGCTACAGAGGACCACAAACTCACTATCCTGACGTTGCAAGCGTCATGTTCTTACTACTGAGCTACAGAGGACCACAAACTCACTATCCTGACGTTGCAAGCGTCATGTTCTTACTACTGAGCTACAGAGGACCACAAACTCACTATCCTGGCGTTGCAAGCGTCATGTCCTTACTACTGAGCTACAGAGGACCACAAACTCACTATCCTGACGTTGCAAGCGTCATGTTCTTACTACTGAGCTACAGAGGACCACAAACTCACTATGAGTATCCTTCATGAAGTCCTGAGCATCTTCTGTTGCCCATCAGGTATCAAGTGCCCAGATATGGAGCGGATGTCTGATGGTCCAATGCGGCCCAGACTGAAGAGAGAGGGCCAGTCAGCAGCGCTGCCCTCCCTCCACCCCACCACAGGGCTGTCAGACAGTACCCGGGGTCTACCAGAGGAGGGAAGCACAGCGCTACATGTCAGCACCAGACACCTGCCACCTGCCTCAGATGTCCTCCTGCCAGGCTCCACCCACAAGTTGTCATGGTAACATGCTGTGACTGATGTGTGTTGTTGTAGAAAAAGGAGTGGTTTTGGATATCGTCGCTGCCAGATGAAAACCTCTTATTTCCAAAACAAACTTTTCAGGAGATGTAAAAAAAATAAAAAATAGCCATATTTTCATATTAGCGTACATACAATTCTGCAACTTCAGAAGCTATTTTGAAAGTCCTAGAGGTATGACATTTTCAGAGCACATTGAGGGGAGTTACTGCTTTCAGTACATGTGAAACAATAACTAAAACGGGGACTCACAAGGTTTTCATCCGACAGCGATGATATGTAAAATAACAAATAGTTTGTGAACAATTATGTTCAGACTGAAGTCTTTATGATGATGATGATAATGATTCTGTTGATGATGAAGAGTATTGTTGATTTGTCAACAGGACATTTTCTCCAAAGAAGCAGGGCAAGGAGGGAAGAGAGGAGCCCCTTCATTTCACACAGTCAGGGACGTTCAGAGTTCACAGCAACGTCAGACTGGAGTAAGAACAGAACCAGAACCATGCCTCTGTCACTGCCAGAGACAACTCACTGCTTCTGACCCTAACAAGGACTACTTCCTCCCTTTCCTTCTGTCCTATGCTGATAACCATGTTCTATTCTTTCCACCCCAGGTCTGTAGTGATCCCGAGATGCAGTCCAGAGCTCCGTCTCACTGCCCAACTTCCCCACTACACATCCTCAAGCCCCTCCACCCCTTACCCCCTTTACAGCCCGTGTCCTGCCCAGCTTAGGGCCGTTCTCCTGGGGTTAGAGGGCCGGACTCACAGGCTGTGTCGCTGTAGCTCCAGGACCATGCCAGTCCTGACAGATCAGGAGTATGATGCCTTCATTTGGGGCCAGCCCCCCCACAGTGAACAGATCCTGGTGGTGTGTGTGACACCCCTTCACCAGACCCCCCTCGCCCCTCACATCCCCTTGTTGCCCAATGAGGACATGCTGGAGCTGCTCTACGAGAGGATGAATAAGAACAGGACCATGCCATGCACTCAGGTTGATTTACATATATTTACATGAATAAGAACAGGACCATGCCACGCACTCAGGTTGATTTACATATATTTACATGAATAAGAACAGGACAATGTCATGTACTCAGATTGATTGATTTACATATATTTACATGTTTAAGAGCAGGACCATGCCATGCACTCAGATTGATTTACATATATTTACATGAATAAGAATAGGACCATGCCATGCACTCAGATTGATTTACATATATTTACATTAATAAGAATAGGACCATGCCATGTACTCAGATTGATTTACATATATTTACATGAATAAGAACAGAACCATGCCACGCACTCAGGTTGATTTACATATATTTGCATGAATAAGAACAGGACCATGTCATGCACTCAGATTGATTTACATATATTTACATGAATAAGAATAGGACCATGCCATGCACTCAGATTGATTTACATATATTTACATGAATACGAACAGGACCATGCCATGCACTCGGGTTGATTTACATATATTTACATTAATAAGAATAGGACCATGCCATGTACTCAGATTGATTGATTTACATATATTTACATGAATAAGAATAGGACCATGCCATGCACTCAGATTGATTTACATATATTTACATGAATAAGAACAGGACCATGTCATGCACTCAGATTGATTTACATATATTTACATGAATAAGAACAGGACCATGTCATGCACTCAGATTGATTTACATATATTTACATGAATAAGAACAGGACCATGCCATGCACTCAGATTGACAGGTTGATTTACATACATTTACATGACAGAACATTCCATTTCGGGACATATAATGTATCCATATAATTCCACTCTTGAGATTACCAGGGACTGACACACACACACACACACACACACACACACACACACACACACACACACACACACACACACACACACACACACACACACACACACACACACACACACACACACACACACACACACACACACACTTTTCATGCTTGACTTTGTCCTCATATTCAGAGTCAGCTGGACTCGTTCCGCCTGGTGAGGTATGAGCTGTCTACAGGGAAAACCTGCCCAGATACCCACAATGCACTGCTGCAGCAGAGACACAATGCCGCCCCTGGGATGTTTCTGGTCAGTTGGTCAACAGCTGTCTCTCTCTCTCAGCCACATTCATTTGGTCAACAGCTGTCTCTCTCTCAGCCACGACAAGTTGGTCAACAGCTGTGTCTCTCTCAGCCACGACAAGTTGGTCAACAGCTGTGTCTCTCTCAGCCACGACCAGTTGGTCAACATCTGTCTCTCTCTCTCAGCCACGACCAGTTGGTCAACAGCTGTCTCTCTCTCTCAGCCACGACCAGTTGGTCAACATCTGTCTCTCTCTCTCAGCCAAGACCAGTTGGTCAACAGCTGTCTCTCTCTCAGCCAAGACCAGTTGGTCAACAGTTGCCTCTCTCTCAGCCAAGACCAGTTGGTCAACAGTTGCCTCTCTCTCAGCCACGACCAGTTAGTCAACAGCTGTCTCTCTCTCAGCCACGACCAGTTGGTCAACAGCTGTCTCTCTCTCTCAGCCACGACTGCTTGGCTGTGGTCCGATTCACTAAAAACCCTTCTGCCCAATAGTAACTGGTACTAATACGCTCCCCATCACGGATTTAAAATGAATGGACTGGTGGAAGTAATATATTGGAAACTCCCTAAGCTACAACCTTGCTTGCACCAATCAGATGCTGTTAAAATCCATTAGAGGGAGTTGAATGATTGCACACTTCTATGTGAAGGATCAGCACGTAGCCCTAATCTTATTCACCTGATATCCACATATTACTGTAGATGGCAGCAATCACCAATCCAAGAGATTTGACATCATTATCAAACCAGCTTGGTCTTATTGTAGATGAATGTACCTTTTTACAAGAACTCCAGTTATCCTGTTACTGCAGTGGGCTAAATCAGGGTCACACAGAGTGTTTCTGGGTAGTCATAAACAAATATAATTTGAAACAAAAAGTATACACCTCACACACATGGTTATGGGCTTAAAAAAAGAAGCCACCTGAACCATGTCAGATAGAGAGTAGAAATGTATTCCATTTTGAATCATGTCAGATATAGAGTTGAAATATACTCCATTTTGAGTTTGCACCCCAATATTACACTTTATATACATCACAGAAGACTGAAATATAACAAAACTGTTTGACATAGAAACATTTTTGGCATGTTTTTTTAAATAATCTTTATTAATTATGAAATTAAGACAAATATGAATAATATTCCACCCATGAGGAAGTCATTTGGCGGCAGGAAAGGTCTACTTACTGAAAATGAGCCGACCTGGCTGGGCGTGCAGGAAAGGGCTACTTACTGAAAATGAGCTGACCTGGCTGGTTGTGGAGGAAAGGGCTACTTACTGAAAATGAGCCAAACTGGCTGGTTGTGGAGGAAAGATAGACGGAGTGAAACTGTCTTCAATATGCTAATAATGTAACTGTCTTTAACAAAGACTGTTTGATGGATCTACTTACCAGAATTATAAATAACATTATTTTGAAGTGGAACACTGCCGTATGAGACGTTAGGTATACCGAGGCTTATGGACTTTATCTTCTTCTCTTACCGTTTGCTTACCGCTGCTGTAGACTAACTAATGAAGAACAGGCTATTCAGGTTCTTCTGTTGTCAACCTGAGACCAGGTTACCATATGAATGACTGACTGACTTCTGGCTTGCCTAGATAGGATGAACCCTGGTTAAACCAGAGAGGGGAGACAATGGTGAGCTCAGCATTCAGGCTGGTTCAAATAGGCTGAATAAAAGACTTTAGTGTCAGATGGAGAGTCAACTCATCTGCAGGTCAGAACAGAGAGAAACAGAGGATTAGGATAAAGCCGGTTGTGAAAACAAACACTAAGCAATAATCGATTGATGACTTTTCAATTGAAAAGGAGGAACCTAAATGCACAGTGAACGCTATCAGAATGTCTTTGTTTTCATCATCTTAATTAAAAAGAAATAAAAAGATAGAATGCATTTGTCAACCGTTTATAAAACGTTGTTTTTGAGTTACAGTCATTTTAAGTGGATGTCATATCCAGATATTTATACTTTTTTTTGTGCTAATTTTCTTTGGAAACAATCATTATCACGTCTCCGTCAGTCTATACGATGTTTCTGTTTATTGGTTCAACAGATGTACATCAGAGGGAAGCTGCTGTTCGCTGACTACATCTTCAACGGCTACAGCTGCTCAGTGAGGGACCTCCATAAGCAGATCTCTAAAACTAGAGGGGACTACAGACAAGGCCAGAGCCTACCCTCAGACTACAAGTTCAGGTAAAAAGCTACTGAAGTGACACTTACCTACTGCCATTGTGCCCTTCAGCAAGGCACTTGTACATGCTAAACCCGTAACCTGTTCCAGGGGCCAGGGTGCTGCTTCATGTGATCATATTTCACACGACTTCTGAGAAAATGTATTGAATTGAGTTGAACGTGAACAGTACCCTCTCTGCTGTGTTGGCAGTGCCCAGGTGAAGAGTCCAGCAGTAGGGAACCCACCTGGCCATCAGGGAGCTCAGAAGGTCCCTGATGGACGAGGAGACATCTCTCATGGAACACCTGCCCTGTTAGAGAAGGGAAAAAGTCCCAAACCAGTGAGCGGTACGTACATAAACCTAATACTCTGTGGTACAGGTATCTCCCCGTCCTTTTAGGATCATTACTTAATGTTGTGATTGACTTCCTGTTCTCTTACCACTTACCCAATATTGTGCTTGTGACACTGGTTTATCGACTATCATTACCCCCCCCCCCCCCCCCCCCACAAAAAAAACGATCTTAAGGGGGTTAGCAATCAGTGAAGGAATTGACAACAGATACTCAAAACAGACATGTTCTTGTCTTTAAAAATAAAAGTTCAATACAAACATTTGTCAAATATAAAATATAATTAATTTCACGATCCCCAACCAAATATAACCATTCTATCAGATCTTTCAGCACTCTGGCAGAGTTGACATTAGACAAAAATCTGACAAAGTTGACAAAATTGCTTATTTTCCTTCTTCATTCAAGTGGAATACAATTGAGTTTTTCCTCAGTTGCTTTATGACTCTAAAACCTAATTAAAAGGAACTCATTTAAACCAACATCTATATTCTATCTTAATATCTCAGGGAGATGGTGTTGACAGGTTATGGTAGTGACCATGGTGATTTCAATATTGTTTGTTTAAATCAATCAAAAGTATATCACTTTACAGACCATGAATGGTCTTGTTGCACTACATGTAATGAGGACATGAATAAGGGGTCCTTATGTTATAGCTGGCCCTGCTCCTTCCTGATTCATTTAGAATTTTAGTTGACCAATTCTGGGCGGAAATCACAGCTTTTAGAAAACATATTCCTTGAAGTCAGAGAGGGCTATTACACGAAACTACATGTGATAATTTTCCAGTTAATATTCATTTTTGCAAGTTTTTAAAAAAGAAGTCACTTTTTGGGGAAGTTTTAATTTTGTAATCCTTTGCATCAGCATTTTGTGTCAGAGAGCCACATGGAAATGAATAAACAAATATAAATATATATTTTTAATTCCCTTTAAATGTAATTTGTTAAGTTCAAATGATTAAACAAAATTCTTTTAATTCATGACATTTCCCTGCCAGACAAGGATTGTCCCAACTTTCAAGAATCCCTGAGTGACATCTATGTTTAAAATGTCTAACATGCATTGTAAAGCTGACTTCTTTGTGTTCCAGGAAATTGACTCAGGGACCTGTGACATCATCGGTCACGTTAAAGAGAGACACCGCTCATGCTAAAAAGCCAAAAAGACTTCTGCTGCATCCTCACTGCCTGTACTCACCACACTGAACAAAGGTCAGCTCCTATCAGAGCTGCAATGTAAGACTCTTTCTGGTGTCACAAGTCATCAGGAGACACTGGAGAAAAACCTCATCAGAGCTGGGCTAGCTGGCTGGAGACAGACAGTCTGCTGGGAGAGAGGGACTAAGTCTAATATTAGGTGCACTACACTGTAAATGTAATGGGAGATCTGTATTACATCTATAACTGTCTTCCACACGTCTTGTTTGACTGAATTGAATTCAACGAAGCAATGCTCCACATACTGTAAATCATAGCACTTTATAGAACTCAGTTGCATCATGGAATATCTTCCTTATTTTTCTACGGTCTACAAATAAAGACTGTTGTCAATATGTGGACTGTTGTTTCCATATTATCTGTATTCATATCCTCCAGGACAAATGAAAACTGTTTCAAAGTGAAAAACAAAAACAAAATGATGATCTACTGTTATCTGTCTACCAGTACAATTGTATCAAACCCAGAGCTATCTAATTTCTTCCTGTTGTGACATCATACTGTTTCAGCTGAGAGAGACACTTCCTGACTGATAAAGTGACTGTGTATCAACCAATGATGAGTGAGAGAGAGAGAGAACTATGGGTGACTCAGTGTTGCCTAATGCTGGTTTTTAGAATAACCTATACTGTGGAATGTTCAGAGTGAGAAATATGAGAAATATTCTGATGAAATGAATGGTGACGTTAGTTTCTTACCCTACTTCCTCATAGAAATCGGTGACCTGGCAAATGAACTCCCACGCATTCCTTCATTTTCCACTAAACTCAGATATTTTACTGGCTTTAATTAGCACTGATGACAGAGAGAAATTTTCAATTTAAGCACAGCATGTGATGCTGAAATGCACATGGATATGTGGGCTATTATTTGTATTATTGACCATTGTTATGAGCTATGATGATAAACATCAAGCTTCAACAACATCTAGTCTATTATTAATGATGATGATGATGATGATGACATGATGGTCATGTATAACTAATTAAATGTGTGTACCTAAGGGCCTTGACTTTACCCCAAGTCATGGGACTCAATCTTCCATATGTATTTTGCACCAACAGCATGCCAGCTGTTTAATGTATTTGATTTGTGGAGTTAAATGGGAAATCTGGAGTTGCTACCAGATCTGGAACAACTATAGTTTAAATCATGTTTTGTGGAATGTAACTATAGTTACTTTGGAGGTGACTACAATTATTTGTAGTCCCAGAAAAGTCCCAGAAAAGTCCCAGAAAAGGCATTTGAAAATAGATCTAAGAAAGTAAAAACATTTTTTTTGTACTATTTGAAAACAGATCTGTGAAAGCAACTACAAAAAATATATATATATATATATATTTCAATACAGATTTTAACTAATGGGAGGGTTGTTTCTGGAACAGAAACGATTGGGTTGGTTGCCTTCGACTAAAGGCAGGGCTGTAGTAGGAACTGCATGTTGCAGATAGAAATAGAACGAATAGAGCAAACACAATCTCCTATTCTATTCCAGTCTATCTGATAGTCATATTTGATCTACACAATACATTTCTATCGGAACATTCTGTAAATGTCCATTCTCCTGAACATAGGTGTAGATAATCAAGTCAAACCAACCAATCAATGATATTCTGTACAGAGAAGAATAAATAAGTTGTGATGCTCAACTGCTGTATGACTCTTTCAACATGCCACTGAAAAGGTAGAACGCTACAATTCATATTATGATACCTGACAACACTGCAGACTAATTAAAACCCATTTGCATACATGCAAACAGCAAGTTGGATGCTTAGCAAAAACAACTTTGAAACTCTTTGTCCATCTGAGGGGAGTTGTTCTTGTTTCAAACACACTCTTTACCATCTTTAAATGGCTTAGTTTACTCCCAATACAAACTGACATGATTTTCCACTTAGCTTGGCTGTAGTTGATTCAAGACGGCAGTTTTTTGGAAACGTTTAGTTTCCTTTCGAACACTTAATAAAAACTTGAATTGCATAGCAATGAGCTGAGAGTTTTTATAAACGACTGTACACAAGAGGAATAGTGTCTGTTCATTGTATTATTGTTATTACACATTGTAATAATGCCATTATTATGCAAATTATAAAGCCATTTACAATGTCCTATGGAACATTTGCTGCTAAATGTAAATAATCACAAAGGTACTAAACACATGAAGAAGAACTATGTGTAAAGTGTTACTGTACAGCCTTATGAAAATGTCCGTGTCAGTCATTTTGAAGCTGCTAAAGTGATCTACTCTAATGTTGAGGTGATTCTATGTCCCTCATCTAAGTTACAGTGCCTTCAGAAAGTATTCGTACCTCTTGGACTTATTCAACATTTTGTTATGTTACAGCCTGAATTTAAAGTGGGTTTTAAATTAAATAAAAAAATGTTGCTCACCCATTTACACACAATATCCCATAATGACAAAGTGAAAATATGTTTTTAGAAATATGATCAAATTTATTGAAAATGAAATACAACAATATCTCATTTACATATGTATTCACACCCCTGAGTCAATGCATGCTAGAATCACCTTTGGCAGCGATTACAGCTGTGAATCTTTCTGGGTAAATCTCTAAGAGCTTTGTACACCTGGATTGTACAATACTTGCATATTATTATTTATTTTTAAATTCAAGTTGGTTTTTGACCTTTGATAGACAGCCATTTTCATGCCTTGCCATACATTTTCAAGCTGATTTAAGTCAAAACTGTAACTAGGCCACTCAGGAACATTCACTGTCTTCTTGGTAAGCAACTCCAGTGTGTACCTTGTGTTTTAGTTTGTTGTCCTGCTTGAAAGGTGAATTTGTCTCCCAGTGTCTGTTGGAAAGCAGACTGAACAAGGCGTTCCTTTAGGATTTTTCCTGTGCTTAGCTCTCTAGTCCTTGCCGATGACAAGCATACCCATAACATGATGCAGCCACCATCATGCTTGAAAATATGAAGAGTGGTACTCAGTGATGTGTTGTGTTGGATTTGCCACAAACATAATGTTTTGTATTCAGGACATAAAGTTAATTCCTTTGCCAGTTTTTTGCAGTTTTACCTTAGTGCCTTGTTGCAAACAGGAAGCATGTTTTGATATTTTTTCTTCTGTACAGGCTTCCTTCTTTTCACTCTGTTATTTAGATTAGTATTGTGGAGTAACTACAATGTTGTTGATCCATCCTCAGTTTTCTACTATCACAGCCATTAAACTCTGTAACTGTTTTAAAAACACCATTGGCTTCATGGTGAAATCCCTGAGCAGTTTCCTTCCTCTCCGGCATCTGAGTTAGGAAGAACGCCTGTATCTTTGTAGTGACGGGGGTGTATTGATACACCATCCAAAGAGTCATTAATAACTTCACCATGCTCAAAGGGATATTCAATGTATGCTTTTTTATTTTCCTGGTCTACAATAGGTGCCCTTCTTTGTGAGGCGTTGGAAAATCTCTGTTGTGTTTGTGGTTGAATCTGTGTTTGAAATTGTTAAACACTATTATTGAACACAGAGTGAGTCCATGCAATTTATTATGTAACTTATGAAGTACATTTTTACTCCTGAGTGTATTTAGACTCAACAAAGGGGTTGAATACTTAATGACTCAAGACATTTCATTTTTTCATTTTTAATGAATTGGTAAAAATGTCTAAAAACACTTTGACATTATGGGCTGTTGTGTATAAGCCAGTGACACAAAATGTCAATGTGATCAATGTTATATTCAGGCTGTAACACAACAACGTTAAAGGGTGTGAATACTTTGGGAAGGCACTGTAACTGTAGGTTTTAGGCTATATAAAGATTCATATCTGAGAGCCCTCCAAACCATCTGCTAATGATCATATATTTAGACTAATTCAACTAACTGTTGTAGTTTTAGGTTCTTTTTCTGAGACCTGAATTTGAATATCAATGACAAATAGTTTCCCTTTAGGTGAAACTCTATAAAAAATATATATATAAAAAAAACGAGATTTGACTACCTCCACTATTTGGAAAAGTTGGTATATTAAATAAACGACCAAAAATGACTTTCTGTATAGGTTTGCCTGCTACATACATTTTTGGACTTAAATGAAGGATATGTACCCATGGATTCTTGACGAATATAACTTAGAAAAATGCCTCATGATCTAAGTTCAACTGTCCTACCCCATCAGAACCAAAAATATAAGCTGGTTTTACTCCAATGTTTGAAAAACGAAGTAAATGTAAACAAACAATATATATCCTCAAAACACGGTTAAGACTAGAATTGTGATATCCTGGACGGTCAGTCCTCGCATCCATAGTGCATCCATAGTTGTCTATTAATTTGTGAGTAGTTTCACTTCTTCAGCCCAATCACTCAGCTTTATAACAGAAACAAGGGCGGGACAACATTTAGTTACTGTATCAAGTGCTGATTGGTGCTTTGAGAGACCCCTAGTGGACATTGTGTGAATGTCCAGCAATAAACTCATCTCAGTTCATAACATCGGGGTGGATCAGTGCATCGCGACTGTTGCCAGTTCAAGATCAAATGTGGAAATATAAGTTCATCTTTAAAGGGTAGATCGCAAGATTAATTACAACGTTTTGACGCCACACTTGAGTGTTGACAATGGGTCTCAAGGAAGAATGAAGAAAGCCAGCGGTTTCCCTGGGTTGAGTTGAACGATTTTGAGAAGCCGGAGGAGTGTGATTGTGCGGCAGGAATCATCGTCATGAGCGCAGGTTTGTTGACTGGCACAAAGTTGATGAGAAGTGTCAATCGATGTCGTTTGGGTTGTCGAATTTGTAAAGCAAGCTTCATGTACCTGTGTAGAGAATAGACTTTACACAAACCTATAAATATTCGTTTAAGATTGTTATTTAAACAATGCTACATTTGGGATTCAAATCTATTTTATTTGGTATAAAGTCATAATTGGAGCTGTTTGGTTGCTCCGATACACAAGTCTAGGGTTTATTGTCGTCGTGCCTGGAGCATTGGATTGGTCCAATTGACCTAAGAATGGATCTAGACTAGAGGGAATTTCCACCATATTTCTTACATCAGTCAGTTTCTTTTAAATCCATGAAGAAAAGTGAGCAAGTGCACCTTTAGGGTAGAGCATTGGGATCCAGTTACTCTGTCTACGTGACCACTCAGCGGTCACACGACCTGGCACCAGCGCCATACTCCCACTCCTAGTAATTCCCACCGCTGCTTTGTTGGCTGGACCATTAATATGATTACTGTACTGTTGAGGTGTGTGTGTGTGGAAAACAACAGTCATGTGATATGCCTGGTATTTCAAACACACTGAGTGGTGTTGTGGTACTTGGTGAAGGGCCTACTTGATCAACAGGACACACACATACAACAGGACTGCCCTTTTTCTCCTCTTTCACCCAGCATCTGTCTGCCTTTTCAGAACATTTCAATGTTTCATGGATTATTAAACATTTATGAGCTTGATGTCTTGATGATGATGCCACTTTCTAACACCTGTTCATTCTCTCTCTCCCTCTCTCCCCCTCTCCCTCAATCTCTCTCTCTCTCTCCTCACTCACTCACTCTCTCTCTCTCCCTCACTCACTCTTTCCCGCTCTCTCTCTCTCTCGCTCTCTCTCTCTCTCTCTCGCGCGCTCTCTCTCTCTCTCTCTCTCTCTCTCTCACTCACTCACTCTTTCCCTCTCTCTCTCTCTCTCTCACTCACTCTTTCCCTCTCTCTCTCTCTCTCTCTCACTCACTCACTCTTTCCCGCTCTCTCTCTCTCTCTCTCTCCCTCACTCACTCTTTCCCGCTCTCTCTCTCGCTCTCTCTCACTCGCTCTCTCGCTCTCTCTCTCTCGCTCTCTCTCTCTCGCTCTCTCACTCACTCACTCACTCACTCACTCACACTCTCTCTCCCTCACTCACTCTTTCCCGCTCGCTCTCTCTCACTCGCTCTCTCGCTCTCTCGCTCTCTCACTCACTCGCTCTCTCGCTCTCTCGCTCCCTCTCTCTCTCTCTCGCTCTCTCTCTCTCTCTCTCTCTCGCTCTCTCTCACTCGCTCTCTCTCGCTCTCTCTCACTCGCTCTCTCTCTCCCTCCCTCACTCACTCACACTCTCTCTCCCTCACTCGCACTCTCCCTCTCCCTCACTCGCTCTCTCTCTCTCTCCCTCCCTCGCTTGCTCGCTCACTCACTCTCTCTCTCCCTCACTTGCTCTCCCTCACCCTCACTCGCTCTCTCCCTCTCTCTCTCCCTCTCTCCCGCTCGCTCTCTCTCTCACTCTCTCACTCTCTCTCTCTCTCACTCACTCCCTCCCTCCCTCCCTCCCTCTCTCTCTCTCTCCCTCACTCGCTCTCTCCAGGCATGCAGAAACCACCAGTTGCCCCCAAACCAAAGAATGCCCAGCCACAGAGGCCAGGGCCCTCCCCCTCCTCGACCCCCAAAAGAGATGGCCTTTTTCAGGCTTCCCTCTGTACACCAAAGACGGTTAAACCAGCTCTGGCCCCTAAACCACCATGCCTACCCAAACCATTCCTCACCACTTCTGTGGAGTCCAAACCACCATGCCTACCCAAACCATGCCTCACCGCCACTATGGAGTACAAACCTCTTTCCTCAAAGACTGTCCATCACCATCAGACTTATTCTCAGAGACCATCAGAGATGTCTACAAGTATAGGTCTTCTGAAGTCCAGGAATACAATACCTGATTGGGATAATATTATTCCTATCTGTCTGTGTAGCCAGAAGAACTGTCTGTGTGTTGGGAACAGTATCACAACGGACACAGTGATTAACACAATTCCTAAAGACTTGAAAACATTGCATAACAATTGCAAAACGGAGGAATCTAAAATAAAGCCTGTTCTCAGATCTCGATCTGGAGTGAACAAAGGGGTCAACAACAACAAGAGGAAAGCTCTACCAGACAATTGCGTACAGGTTGTGTTGCTGTCCACCAATAACCACCTCTTAAACCCGAAACAGAACCTCAACTCAGACATTGTGACGCCATCATCACGCCCTGACATAAAGCGCCCTCTTCCTCAAAGAACGCATAGCAATGAAGCCAACGGTAACGTCGTCACCACCTCCTCTAATGCCATTGGTCACGGAGAACAGGAAGATCCCACCAGCTCCACAGGGATTGGCAGAGACACTGGCACATCCAATCAGAACCCAGCTGCCCCTAGGAAGCCCCTCCCTGTCCCCGTACCACGGAAACCCAGGAAGTCTGTTCTGGTTGGACAGGAAGTCCCAGAGGAGGGGAGGCAAGGGAGGGAAATGACTGTCAGAAAGGTGTCACTGGAGAGGAAAAGCAGCCCATCTCTGTCTGTCAACGCACCTGCTACTCAGGCACACAACATCCCAGAAAGTCCTGCCAGTACAAATGATAGCTGGGAGGGTCTCCCATCCTCCAGGACACCCGGCCCGCCACCTGTTCCTGCTCCCCCGCCCAGAAAGGAAGCCTTTCTTTCTGAACCTGAGAGAGCAGCACTGACCTCCTCTGCCACCTCCTCTCAGCACCTCCTCCCCACCTCCTCCCCTCTGCACCTCCTCCCCACCTCCTCCCCTCTGCACCTCCCTCAGGATGTAGAGGAGGAAGAGCTGAGATGGGTGGATGACGGTGTCTATGAACTGGAGTGTTCAGTGGACAAGGAAGAGGAGGAGGAAGGGAGGAATGAAGAGGAGGAGATCCATGATAAGATTAGTTGTCATCCTCTCGCAACCAGTCTTTCCAACCAGCTGGAGCTCAGCTCCAACTGCCACTTTCCCCTCACCTTAATAACCACTGGGAGTTACAAAGAAAACGTGAGTGCTCAAAACAAGATGGCCGGCTTCCCCAAGAAACTGCAGAGACGCAGCTCCCCAGCAGCGTGGGTACTGAAGAATGAACTGTCAGAAGAGAGAGAAGTGGAGGAACGAAAGACTTCCGATAGTGACGATGATGGAGGTGCCCTCACCAAGGCCACGAAAGCTATGAGAAAGCTCCCTGTAACCCCAGGAGAGGATAAACCAAAAAGGAACAGACTCTTTCAGACGCTGGTGTCTCCTGTATCCCATAAGAGGAGCACAGACAACACACAGACAAAGGGCAGCTTGCCAACAGATGAAACGCTGTCACCGTACAGGCCGTCTCGCTCCAGCCGGGGGAAACAGAAGGCCAAGTCCTTCTCCTCTGCCGACCTGACCCCCTCTGAGGGACAGAAGCGGAACTCTTTCCGGAGGCTTCTTGATCTGAAACTCTCTGTCAAGAGGCTGCCCAAGCTGCTAGCCAAGGGAGGCCAGTCTCTAGACACCACTGCAGCTGAGGCAGAACAATATGCGGATGATGTATTCCAAGACCGTGGCGTCTGTTTCCAGGAACGCCTGGGCATTCGGGTGGGGGATGCCCGCAAGTTCTCCTGTCCCCAGCTGGGGGTGATTGGGGTTGGGGCGGAGCAGAGCGTGGACGGGGATGAGATCCACTACCCCGGAGCGGAGCAGGCTGTGGAGTATGAAAATGTTCCCTATTACGAGGCCATACCTGAGTATTTTATCCAGCCTGTTGGACTGGGATTACGGGGGAGTGAGCTGGGGGTGGGTACACCACCGGACCAGTCGGAGTGCCACAACCACCTGTATGATGATGCCGATATCTATGAGGAACAGGAGCCGTACCATCCCCTGAAGAGACACAGTGAACACAGCAGCACTGAGGAATTCTTCTATGAGGAACAGGAGCCGTACCATCCCCTGAAGAGACGCAGTGAACAACAACTGAACCAGCACAGCAGCACTGAGAGGTATTCATTCTTCTTGTTGCCTGGGGAGACAGACTGGTACTGACTGGTTCTGTCTCAGCAGCACTGAGAGGTATTCATTCTTCTTGTTGCCTGGGGAGACAGACTGGTACTGACTGGTTCTGTCTCAGCAGCACTGAGAGGTATTCATTCTTCTTGTTGCCTGGGGAGACAGACTGGTACTGACTGGTTCTGTCTCAGCAGCACTGAGAGGTATTCATTCTTCTTGTTGCCTGGGGAGACAGACTGGTACTGACTGGTTCTGTCTCAGCAGCACTGAGAGGTATTCATTCTTCTTGTTGCCTGGGGAGACAGACTGGTACTGACTGGTTCTGTCTCAGCAGCAGTGAGAGGTATTCATTCTTCTTGTTGCCTGGGGAGACAGACTGGTACTGACTGGTTCTGTCTCAGCAGCACTGAGAGGTATTCATTCTTCTTGTTGCCTGGGGAGACAGACTGGTACTGACTGGTTCTGTCTCAGCAGCACTGAGAGGTATTCATTCTTCTTGTTGCCTGGGGAGACAGACTGGTACTGACTGGTTCTGTCTCAGCAGCACTGAGAGGTATTCATTCTTCTTGTTGCCTGGGGAGACAGACTGGTACTGACTGGTTCTGTCTCAGCAGCACTGAGAGGTATTCATTCTTCTTGTTGCCTGGGGAGACAGACTGGTACTGACTGGTTCTGTCTCAGCAGCAGTGAGAGGTATTCATTCTTCTTGTTGCCTGGGGAGACAGACTGGTACTGACTGGTTCTGTCTCAGCAGCACTGAGAGGTATTCATTCTTCTTGTTGCCTGGGGAGACAGACTGGTACTGACTGGTTCTGTCTCAGCAGCACACCTTTCATAGGTTGGTGGTTAATCAAATCAACGTTTGTCACGTGCGCCGAATACAACAGGTGTAGTAGACCTTACAGTGAAATGCTGAATACAACAGGTGTAGTAGACCTTACAGTGAAATGCTGAATACAACAGGTGTAGTAGACCTTAGTGAAATGCTGAATACAACAGGTGTAGTAGACCTTAGTGAAATGCTGAATACAACAGGTGTAGTAGACCTTAGTGAAATGCTGAATACAACAGGTGTAGTAGACCTTAGTGAAATGCTGAATACAACAGGTGTAGTAGACCTTAGTGAAATGGTGAATACAACAGGTGTAGTAGACCTTAGTGAAATGCTGAATACAACAGGTGTAGTAGACCTTAGTGAAATGCTGAATACAACAGGTGTAGTAGACCTTATTGAAATGCTGAATACAACAGGTGTAGTAGACCTTACAGTGAAATGCTGAATACAACAGGTGTAGTAGACCTTACAGTGAAATGCTGAATACAACAGGTGTAGTAGACCTTACAGTGAAATGCTGAGTACAACAGGTGTAGTAGACCTTACAGTGAAATTCTGAATACAACAGGTGTAGTAGACCTTACAGTGAAATGCTGAATACAACAGGTGTAGTAGACCTTACAGTGAAATGCTGAATACAACAGGTGTAGTAGACCTTACAGTGAAATGCTGAATACAACAGGTGTAGTAGACCTTACAGTGAAATGCTGAATACAACAGGTGTAGTAGACCTTACAGTGAAATGCTGAATACAACAGGTGTAGTAGACCTTACAGTGAAATGTTGAATACAACAGGTGTAGTAGACCTTACAGTGAAATGCTGAATACAACAGGTGTAGTAGACCTTACAGTGAAATGCTGAATACAACAGGTGTAGTAGACCTTACAGTGAAATGCTGAATACAACAGGTGTAGTAGACCTTACAGTGAAATTCTGAATACAACAGGTGTAGTAGACCTTACAGTGAAATGCTGAATACAACAGGTGTAGTAGACCTTACAGTGAAATGTTGAATACAACAGGTGTAGTAGACCTTACAGTGAAATGCTGAATACAACAGGTGTAGTAGACCTTACAGTGAAATGCTGAATACAACAGGTGTAGTAGACCTTACAGTGAAATGCTGAATACAACAGGTGTAGTAGACCTTAGTGAAATGCTGAATACAACAGGTGTAGTAGACCTTACAGTGAAATGCTGAATACAACAGGTGTAGTAGACCTTACAGTGAAATGCTGAATACAACAGGTGTAGTAGACCTCACAGTGAAATGCTGAATACAACAGGTGTAGTAGACCTTAGTGAAATGCTGAATACAACAGGTGTAGGTAGACCTTAGTGAAATGCTGAATACAACAGGTGTAGTAGACCTTACAGTGAAATGCTGAATACAACAGGTGTAGTAGACCTTACAGTGAAATGCTGAATACAACAGGTGTAGTAGACCTCACAGTGAAATGCTGAATACAACAGGTGTAGTAAACCTCACAGTGAAATGCTGAATACAACAGGTGTAGTAAACCTCACAGTGAAATGCTGAATACAACAGGTGTAGTAGACCTCACAGTGAAATGCTGAATACAACAGGTGTAGTAAACCTCACAGTGAAATGCTGAATACAACAGGTGTAGTAAACCTCACAGTGAAATGCTGAATACAACAGGTATAGTAGACCTTACAGTGAAATGCTGAATACAACAGGTGTAGTAGACCTCACAGTGAAATGCCGAATACAACAGGTGTAGTAGACCTCACAGTGAAATGCTGAATACAACAGGTGTAGTAAACCTCACAGTGAAATGCCGAATACAACAGGTGTAGTAGACCTTACAGTGAAATGTTGAATACAACAGGTGTAGTAGACCTTACAGTGAAATGTTGAATACAACAGGTGTAGTAGACCTTACAGTGAAATGCTGAATACAACAGGTGTAGTAGACCTTACAGTGAAATGCTGAATACAACAGGTGTAGTAGACCTCACAGTGAAATGCTGAATACAACAGGTGTAGTAGACCTTACAGTGAAATGCTGAATACAACAGGTGTAGTAGACCTCACAGTGAAATGCTGAATACAACAGGTGTAGTAGACCTTACAGTGAAATGCTGAATACAACAGGTGTAGTAGACCTTACAGTGAAATGCTGAATACAACAGGTGTAGTAGACCTTACAGTGAAATGCTGAATACAACAGGTGTAGTAGACCTTACAGTGAAATGCTGAATACAACAGGTGTAGACCTTACAGTGAAATGCTGAATACAACAGGTGTAGTAGACCTTACAGTGAAATGCTGAATACAACAGGTGTAGTAGACCTCACAGTGAAATGCTGAATACAACAGGTGTAGTAGACCTTACAGTGAAATGCTGAATACAACAGGTGTAGTAGACCTTACAGTGAAATGCTGAATACAACAGGTGTAGACCTTACAGTGAAATGCTGAATACAACAGGTGTAGTAGACCTTACAGTGAAATGTTGAATACAACAGGTGTAGTAGACCTTACAGTGAAATGCTGAATACAACAGGTGTAGTAGACCTTACAGTGAAATGCTGAATACAACAGGTGTAGTAGACCTCACAGTGAAATGCTGAATACAACAGGTGTAGTAGACCTTACAGTGAAATGCTGAATACAACAGGTGTAGTAGACCTCACAGTGAAATGCTGAATACAACAGGTGTAGTAGACCTTACAGTGAAATGCTGAATACAACAGGTGTAGTAGACCTTACAGTGAAATGCTGAATACAACAGGTGTAGTAGACCTTACAGTGAAATGCTGAATACAACAGGTGTAGTAGACCTTACAGTGAAATGCTGAATACAACAGGTGTAGTAGACCTTACAGTGAAATGCTGAATACAACAGGTGTAGTAGACCTTACAGTGAAATGCTGAATACAACAGGTGTAGTAGACCTTACAGTGAAATGCTTACTTACAGGCTCTAACCAATATTGCAAAAAAAGGTTTTAGGTGAACAATAGGTAGGTAAAGAAATTAAACAACAGGCTATATACATTATTGTGTGTCTCATGAAAAGTAGTTCCATACAAAGGGGGGGGGGGGGGGGCTCGTATAGTATTCTCAATAAAACAAAGTCTTCAGGTGAAAAACATCACCTGAAAAGCGGCGCTTTTGTAGGAGTGATTCTGAGTCATGGCAGACTAAGGGGAAGTATGCTTAGTATGTAGTGTTAATGGAAACTCCAGTCTGGTGAGCTGGCACTAGATTGGCACTGAAGCATGTTGGGGAGTGACACATCTTTCAGAGATTCACCAAAATATCCAGCTGCAATGAGTTCAGTGTAAATGAGGGATGTTTGTTTGTTTGACCCTTCCCTCAGAAACATAAGCAACATTTCCGTTCGTTTACATTTTTTGTGACAGTTACTTAGAGTACTATAGTCTAGCATCACTGTCTCACTCTTTTAGAGGTTTGTTGTGACCATTTTACCGTCTAGGTCTATTCTGTGCAGACTTTAAAGGTATGGTGTCAGTGTCATCGGTACGACCGGCACTGGAAATAGGTCTGACTAAAAATCAGTTGGCGTTTGAAAAATGTTTACTGTGTTCTGTGCCTTGAACCAATGGCTCAGTGTTTAAATCAGTGTTGCTCACTTCCACAAAACAGCCATAGAAGCATTTCTACTGTAAACAGGGTATATTGCCTCAGTATGCACAGAGAAGGAGACTACATCAGGTAGCCATTTGCTGTGGCCCAGTTCTAAACAAATCCTATCAAGAGTTCTGCCTAGCCTTTTGCTAGGGGTTAGGATTAGGGTAGAGTTACCGGTTTGGAACCGGGGCTTTCTAATGTTTGGGTTGACCTGTGGCTTACACCTATCCAAACCTTTCATTTCCTCAAGTTCAAGCAGCTAGGAGTAGGGAGGAGTGACTGGTTTGGAACAGAGTCCTTTGTTATGTTTGCGTTGGCAGCAGAGGTGGCATCTAGCCAAACCCCCTCAGCTGACCCAAGGCATTGCTTTTTGTCTTGATCTTTTATGTTGTGTGTGTGAAGGATTGAATAGTGAAATGTGTTGTCCCTGGTCAGTCTCTATTTAATGTGTGCACTGTGTGGTCACTGCAGGACATGGTGGAAAACTACTGGACATGATGATGATTCTTCAGTTAAAAAGACCCCCCTCCATGATAAATTAAATCCATACTCAGGCATTTTACTAATCTCACTTTGTTACTAACCTCACCTCCCCAGTTCCCTTCTCTCCCTCTTTCACATTTATACACTTTAAGGTTACACACTGTCTTCCCACCTCTTCTTTCCCATAGGTGTGAGACTGTGAGTTTCAGGATGTTTCTGCAGGTGTGTGTGTGTGTGTGTGTGTGTGTGTGTGTGTGTGTGTGTGTCTCTGTTCCTACTGATCATCTCTTGTTCCAACAGGAGTTCTATAGATGAGGATGTTGGCCCGCTAGATGAAGGTCAGTCGGATGAAGACGTCATGGTTCAGAGTTCAGATGAAGAGGATGATGAGAGTTCCTCCTCTAGCAAAGGAGAACCTGAGAAGCCTGAGGAGAGCGAGGTGAGACACTGAGGAGAGGGAGGTGAGACACTGAGGAGAGGGAGGTGGGACACTGAGGAGAGGGAGGTGAGACACTGAGGAGAGGGAGGTGAGACACTGAGGAGAGGGAGGTGAGACACTGAGGAGAGGGAGGTGAGACACTGAGGAGAGGGAGGTGAGACACTGAGGAGAGGGAGGTGAGACACTGAGGAGAGGGAGATGAGACACTGAGGAGAGGGAGGTGAGACACTGAGGAGAGGGAGGTGAGACACTGAGGAGAGGGAGGTGAGACACTGTGGAGAGGGAGGTGAGACACTGAGGAGAGGGAGGTGAGACACTGAGGAGAGGGAGGTGAGACACTGAGGAGAGGGAGGTGAGACACTGTGGAGAGGGAGGTGAGACACTGAGGAGAGGGAGGTGAGACACTGAGGAGAGGGAGGTGAGACACTGAGGAGAGGGAGGTGAGACACTGAGGAGAGGGAGGTGAGACACTGAGGAGAGGGAGGTGAGACACTGAGGAGAGGGAGGTGAGACACTGAGGAGAGGGAGGTGAGACACTGAGGAGAGGGAGGTGAGACACTGAGGAGAGGGAGGTGAGACACTGAGGAGAGGGAGGTGAGACACTGAGGAGAGGGAGGTGAGACACTGAGGAGAGGGAGGTGAGACACTGAGGAGAGGGAGGTGATGAGGAGAGGGAGGTGAGACACTGAGGAGAGGGAGGTGAGACACTGAGGAGAGGGAGGTGAGACACTGAGGAGAGGGAGGTGAGACACTGAGGAGAGGGAGGTGAGACACTGAGGAGAGGGAGGTGAGACACTGAGGAGAGGGAGGTGAGACACTGAGGAGAGGGAGGTGAGACACTGAGGAGAGGGAGGTGAGACACTGAGAAGCCTGAGGAGAGGGAGGTGAGACACTGAGGAGCCTGAGGAGAGGGAGGTGAGACACTGAGGAGAGGGAGGTGAGACACTGAGGAGAGGGAGGTGAGACACTGAGGAGAGGGAGGTGAGACACTGAGGAGAGGGAGGTGAGACACTGAGGAGAGGGAGGTGAGACACTGAGAAGCCTGAGGAGAGGGAGGTGAGACACTGAGGAGAGGGAGGTGAGACACTGAGAAGCCTGAGGAGAGGGAGGTGAGACACTGAGGAGAGGGAGGTGAGACACTGAGGAGAGGGAGGTGAGACACTGAGGAGAGGGAGGTGAGACACTGAGGAGAGGGAGGTGAGACACTGAGGAGAGGGAGGTGAGACACTGAGAAGCCTGAGGAGAGGGAGGTGAGACACTGAGGAGAGGGAGGTGAGACACTGAGGAGAGGGAGGTGAGACACTGAGGAGAGGGAGGTGAGACACTGAGGAGAGGGAGGTGAGACACTGAGGAGAGGGAGGTGAGACACTGAGGAGAGGGAGGTGAGACACTGAGAAGCCTGAGGAGAGGGAGGTGAGACACTGAGAAGCCTGAGGAGAGGGAGGTGAGACACTGAGGAGAGGGAGGTGAGACACTGAATGTGCCACTTAGCAGACGTTTCTACGCATGTGGGACTTACGGTAACAGTGACACATGCATGTAGGACTTACGGTAACAGTGACACACGCATGTAGGACTTACGGTAACAGTGACACATGCATGTAGGACTTACGGTAACAGTGACACACGCATGTAGGACTTACGGTAACAGTGACACACGCATGTAGGACTTACGGTAACAGTGACACACGCATGTAGGACTTACGGTAACAGTGACACACGCATGTAGGACTTACGGTAACAGTGACACACGCATGTAGGACTTACGGTAACAGTGACACACGCATGTAGGACTTACGGTAACAGTGACACGCGCATGTAGGACTTACGGTAACAGTGACACGCGCATGTAGGACTTACGGTAACAGTGACACGCGCATGTAGGACTTGCGGTAACAGTGACACGCGCATGTAGGACTTACGGTAACAGTGACACGCGCATGTAGGACTTACGGTAACAGTGACACGCGCATGTACGACTTACGGTAACAGTGACACGCGCATGTAGGACTTACGGTAACAGTGACACGCGCATGTAGGACTTACGGTAACAGTGACACGCGCATGTAGGACTTACGGTCACAGTGACACGCGCATGTAGGACTTACGGTCACAGTGACACGCGCATGTAGGACTTACGGTCACAGTGACACGCGCATGTAGGACTTACGGTCACAGTGACACGCGCATGTAGGACTTACGGTCACAGTGACACGCGCATGTAGGACTTACGGTAACAGTGACACGCGCATGTAGGACTTACGGTAACAGTGACACGCGCATGTAGGACTTACGGTAACAGTGACACGCGCATGTAGGACTTACGGTAACAGTGACACGCGCATGTAGGACTTACGGTAACAGTGACACGCGCATGTAGGACTTACGGTAACAGTGACACGCGCATGTAGGACTTACGGTAACAGTGACACGTGCATGTAGGACTTACGGTAACAGTGACACGTGCATGTAGGACTTACGGTAACAGTGACACGTGCATGTAGGACTTACGGTAACAGTGACACGTGCATGTAGGACTTACGGTAACAGTGACACGTGCATGTAGGACTTACGGTAACAGTGACACGTGCATGTAGGACTTACGGTAACAGTGACACGTGCATGTACGACTTACGGTAACAGTGACACGTGCATGTAGGACTTACGGTAACAGTGACACGTGCATGTAGGACTTACGGTAACAGTGACACGTGCATGTAGGACTTACGGTAACAGTGACACGTGCATGTAGGACTTACGGTAACAGTGACACGTGCATGTAGGACTTACGGTAACAGTGACACGTGCATGTAGGACTTACGGTAACAGTGACACGTGCATGTAGGACTTACGGTAACAGTGACACGTGCATGTAGGACTTACGGTAACAGTGACACGTGCATGTAGGACTTACGGTAACAGTGACACGTGCATGTAGGACTTACGGTAACAGTGACACGTGCATGTAGGACTTACGGTAACAGTGACACGTGCATGTAGGACTTACGGTAACAGTGACACGTGCATGTAGGACTTACGGTAACAGTGACACGTGCATGTAGGACTTACGGTAACAGTGACACGTGCATGTAGGACTTACGGTAACAGTGACACGTGCATGTAGGACTTACGGTAACAGTGACACGTGCATGTAGGACTTACAGGATCTGATCCCTGCGAATATTGAACCAATCACTTTGGTGAAATGTAGTGATTTATTTGACGTGTTTGTACCTGTGTCCGTGTTTGTACCTGTGTCCGTGTTTGTACCTGTGTCCGTGTTTGTACCTGTGTCCGTGTTTGTACCTGTGTCCGTGTTTGTACCTGTGTCCGTGTTTGTACCTGTGTCCGTGTTTGTACCTGTGTCCGTGCCAGGCTGGCAGTGGTGCCAAGCGGAACAAGATAGTCCACATCGCCAGAGAGATCATGAGCTCCGAGAATGTATTTGTCAACGTCCTGAAGCTTCTCCATATCGTGAGTATTCTGGCACTTATCCCCTCTCTGTACATATTTAACCTATCGCCTATCAACACAGTTTTTGTTGTTCTTTGTATGAAGCCATCTTAGTCTCCAGTCCTGTGGGTTTGTGTTTTTCTGTACGGTATAGTTTTCATCTCGTGAGAAGTCTCGTATGTTCTCCAGACTGCTCCATGTGTGTTTGATTATGCTAACCACTGAGGCACACCCCTTCATGAGGAACACACAGGGCCTTTCTGGGTTTTGTACACTACACCTCACTTCTCTCAGCCCACGGCTTGCATCTCTGTTGGTTTCCCGAGGCCTCTCAGCGGTGGTGTGATCTGACGGTGGTCCGAGAGAAAGAGAGAGAACATGCTCAGTTGGTCAGAACATGCTCAGTTGGTCAGAACATGCTCAGTTGGTCAGAACATGCTCAGTTGGTCAGAACATGCTCAGCTGGTCAGAACATGCTCAGTTGGTCTGAACATGCTCAGCTGGTCAGAACATGCTCAGTTGGTCAGAACATGCTCAGTTGGTCTGAACATGCTCAGCTGGTCAGAACATGCTCAGCTGGTCAGAACATGCTCAGCTGGTCAGAACATGCTCAGTTAGTCAGAACATGCTCAGCTGGTCAGAACATGCTCAGTTGGTCAGAACATGCTCAGCTGGTCAGAACATGCTCAGCTGGTCAGAACATGCTCAGCTGGTCAGAACATGCTCAGTTGGTCAGAACATGCTCAGCTGGTCAGAACATGCTCAGTTGGTCAGAACATGCTCAGCTGGTCAGAACATGCTCAGTTGGTCAGAACATGCTCAGCTGGTCAGAACATGCTCAGCTGGTCAGAACATGCTCAGTTGGTCAGAACATGCTCAGCTGGTCAGAACATGCTCAGTTGGTCTGAACATGCTCAGCTGGTCTGAACATGCTCAGCTGGTCTGAACATGCTCAGTTGGTCAGAACATGCTCAGCTGGTCAGAACATGCTCAGTTGGTCAGAACATGCTCAGCTGGTTAGAACATGCTCAGCTGGTCAGAGCATGCTCAGCTGGTCTGAACATGCTCAGCTGGTCTGAACATGCTCAGCTGGTCTGAACATGCTCAGCTGGTCTGAGCTGGAGTCACTTAATGGTGTTTGTTGAACTCAGTGACTGTATGTTTTGGTCTAACCACTAATTTTCTGGTTAGACCAAAATCTGAACAAATTGTAATAGTAAAATAGCTGACGTCTAGGTTCAGCTAGGGATTTTTCAAATTAGTTACACAAGACTAGTTTATTTTCTCTCGTTGTTTACACATACAGTACATTCCAAGGGCTAAGGGGTGGTAGGTCTGCACAGGATATGAAGTGAGAGACTTATGCTGTAGGCTGTGCCACAGATGAACCATGACTGACTGAGTCACTATCTCTGAAACCACACTGTGGGGGAGAGACAGGAAGTTATGCTGTAGGCATGTGTTTGATTCAGCAATCAGACCTTTCTATATTGATATTCATATGGTGGAGCCATGATTTGTTATGGGGGTGTCCTGTGCAGTCCTCCTGCCCCCCCAAGTACTTTAACCCCCCCCCCCCCCCCATCTTAGCTGAGCTGAGCAGTGTATTATGACTGTGAACTGCAGATTTTAGCTACAGGAGCTCCCTGCCACAGGGCCTGGGCCCCTTTACAGCCAATCTGGTGCGGAATGTGTTGTAATCTGTAGTAAGCAGTTTCACTGCTGCCCTAGCTGTGCCTCATCCTCCCCTCCCCTCCTGCTTCCCTCTACTCTTTAAGGACTAGGGGTGTGTGTGTGTGGGGGGGGGGGGGTCCTGGAAACAGGGCTATAATGGAAGACTGTTTAGTATAGAGGTCACAGGTCGAGGATGACTCGCCCTTCAGATCTAAAGTGAACTGAAATGTTTGCAGTTTAGAATGTTTGATGGGATTGTAGCCGGACACTTTTCTGTGTTCTCTAAAAAGAACAGCCACGATATACAGACTCATGCTGTCTGTGTCTGTGTGGTGTGTTACCTGTCTGTCTCTCCCTCTGACCCGTCTATTCCTCTCCCCCTACAGGATTTCCGTGACGCGGTGGCGAAGGCTTCTCGTCCGAGTGGGAAGCCTATTATAGAGGAGGCTATTCTGAACCAGATCCTGTACTATCTGCCCCAGCTCTACGAACTGAACCAGGACCTGCTCAGAGAGCTGGAGGACAGGGTCGCCCAGTGGTACTGTACTAGTTTAGAACAATCTAATTTTCACACGACTGTGCCAACCTGAACCGATCTGTGCTGGAACGGACGTTATGTTTTCGTATGGTCCTTTCCAGAAAGGTTCCAATATCTGTAGGGGGTCCATAACCAGGTCACCTCAGTACAGCTCGTCTTGGATTGACTCGTCTTTGATTTGACTCTGTAGTGTGAAAAAGGGTGTAATTCAGAATGAATCAAATTAATAGAATGAATCAATTCCTATGACCAGAGCCACCACTAACTGATCTCCATCAACATCCCTTTAATTAATCATGACGAAGGAATTACACCTACATAAATCACTATCAGTCCTGAGGTAAACCACACATCAAAATCACATGGTAAATCTAAGCTTGACTGGCTAAATGTTGCATCTCTCACCAATCCTGTGATAGCTCTGACTGAAATAAATCAGAGACTCCATCTCTCTCTCAATGTCTGAGCCTTTGTTTCATTGATCAGGGATGAACATGGTCGTCTAGCTGACATCTTTGTGAAGAAAGGGCCTTATCTGAAGATGTATTCCACATACATCAGAGAGTTTGACAAGAATGTGGCCCTACTAGACGAGCATAGCAGGAAGAATCCAGCCTTCGCTGCAGTGGTGCGGGAATTTGAGGTAAACCGTCTCACTGGGTCAACCCGTTTTGGTGTGTTGTTACTTGAAGGCGTTGTTTGTGATATGCTTTCTTTGTGGGTCTTGGTGTTGGTGTGTGTGTGTGTGTGTGTGTGTGTGTGTGTGTGTGTGTGTGTGTGTGTGTGTGTGTGTGTGTGTGTGGGTGTGTGTTTGGGTGTTTGGCTTTCTGTCTGTGCATTGTTTGTGTCTGCTAGTGTGTGTTGTAAATAATGTTTTTCTGACTCTGTGTCTCAGGCTGGTCCTCGCTGTGCCAGTCTGGCTCTGAGGCATTACCTGCTGAAGCCTGTTCAGAGGATCCCTCAGTATCAGATGCTGCTCACAGGTAAACTGCAACAGAGTGTGTGGTTATTTTGGGCTGTGTTCCTGGACAATATCAGGATTAGACTATAACTATTCAAATGTGCACAGAGAGATGTAACAAGATTGCTAAATCATTGCACATAGTTACCATAAACAACTCCTCCCACCTTTTCATCGGTAAGACCAGCAAATTCAGGCATGACATGCCAGCAACAAATGCAGCCACTAAGTATAACTGACCAAATCATGAAAGACAATCAATTGTAATTTTGAGTGTGGAAGAGGTGAAAAAATGGTTGTTTATCAACCATGACAAGCCACCTGGGTCTGACAACTTGGATGGAAAATTACTATAGGGAAGGACATTCAACACGCACAGCGCTTACACAAATGACTGATGATTGGCTCAGAGAAAACTGGTGATAAAAAGATTGTGGAAGCTGTTTTGTTAGACTTCAGTGCGGCTTTTGACATTATCGATCGTAGTCTGCTGGTGGGAAAAACGTATGTGTTATGGCTTTACACCCCCCTGCTATATTTTGGATAAAGAGTTACCTGTCTAACAGAACACAGAGGGTGTTCTTTAATGGAAGCCTCTCCAACATAATCCAGGTAGAATCAGGAATTCCACAGGGCAGCTGTCTAAACCTGTTAATTTTTTCAATCTTTACTAACAACATGCTTTGAGTAAAGCCAGTGTGTCTATGTACGCGGATGATTCAACACTATACACGTCAGCTACTACAGCGACTGAAATGACTGCAACACTTAACAAAGAGCTGCAGTTAGTTTCAGAATGGGTGGCTAGAAATAAGTTAGTCCTAAATATTTCTAAAACTAAAAAGCATTGTATTTCGGACAAATCATTCACTAAACCCTAAACCTCAACTAAATCTTGTAATGAATAATGTGAAAATTGAGCAAGTTGAGGTGACTAATCTGCTTGGAGTAACACTAGATTGTAAACTGTCATGGCGAAAACATGTTGATGCAACAGTAACTAAGATGGTGAGAAGTCTGTCTATAATAAAGCGTTTCTCTACCTTAACAACACTACCAACAAAGGCAGGTCCTACAGGCCCTAGTTTTGTTGCACCTGAACTACTGTCCAGTCGCCAATATAGAGGGACTTAGGAACATTTTATAATTGGCTCAGAACAGAGCAGCAAGGATGGCCCTTCAATGTACACAGAGAGCTAACATTAATAATATGAATGTAAATCTCTCATGGCTCAAAGTGGAGGAGAGATTGACTTCATCACTACTTGTTTTTGTAAGAAGTGTTGACATGCTGAATGCACAAAAATGTCTGTTTTTAAACGACTAGCGTACAGCTTGGACACTTATGCATAACCCTACGAGACATGGCACCAGAGGTCTCATCACAGTCCCCAAGTCCAGAACAGACTGGCGCACCGTACTACATAGAGCCATGACTACATGGAACTCTATTCCACAGTACTACATAGAGCCATGACTACATGGAACTCTATTCCACTGTACTACATAGAGACATGACTACATGGAACTCTATTCCACAGTACCACATAGAGCCATGACTACATGGAACTCTATTCCACAGTACTACATAGAGCCATGACTACATGGAACTCTATTCCACAGTACTACATAGAGCCGTGACTACATGGAACTCTATTCCACAGTACTACATAGAGCCATGACTACATGGAACTCTATTCCACAGTACTACATAGAGCCGTGACTACATGGAACTCTATTCCACAGTACCACATAGAGCCATGACTACATGGAACTCTATTCCACAGTACTACATAGAGCCATGACTACATGGAACTCTATTCCACAGTACTAAATAGAGCCATGACTACATGGAACTCTATTCCACAGTACTAAATAGAGCCATGACTACATGGAACTCTATTCCACAGTACTAAATAGAGCCATGACTACATGGAACTCTATTCCACAGTACTACATAGAGCCATGACTACATGGAACTCTATTCCACAGTACTACATAGAGCCATGACTACATGGAACTCTATTCCACATCAGGTAACTGATGCCATCAGTACAATCAGATTTTAAAAACAGATAAAAAATACACGTTATGGAACAACGGGAGACTGTGAAGACACACACACACACACGCGCTCATACACATAATAAGACACACACACGTACATATTGATTTTGTGTTGTAGATGTGTTGTAGATGTGTGGAAGTGGCCTGAGGGAACGGTGTTATGAAATCGAATGTCATGTAATATTTTAAATTGTATATAACTGCCTTAGTGGTGCTGGACCCCAGGAAGAGTAGCTGCTGGGATCCTTAATAAATACAAATTATTTGAGGGAACTGTGCGAATTTGTGAAGTCAAGCTAAATGGTGTCACGTCGCCCTCTACTGGTCAAAGACGTTCAAAACATGTCGAGAATTTTCCAGCTACTCCTCAAGCCACTCGTACTCGGATTTGGAAGCGCGGTCCAAATCTGATTCGATGACATAACGAGCTTTAACGTGCCAGAGGGCTTAGCATCGCACGAGACTAATGTGAAAAAAATCCCTTTCGCCACGTCACTCTTGTATAATTCCATTTCACAAAGCACCTTTTTTAGTTGTTGTATATCAGGATTTTCACAGTCCCAATTACATTACAGGAATTTCCTATACAATTCGAGGCACTTGTCCTGCGTAGTAACAAAGGCACCTGTTTTGACCTGATTGAACTGCCGATTGGCCGTTCCTAGTGTAGCATCATTGGATAGAGTATGTTTTTAATGTTCTCTAAAATGGTGTGTCATTTCAGACTACCTGAAGAACCTGTCTCCAGACTCGGCAGATTACAAAGACACACAAGGTAAAGCAAAACACTTGGTATCATGGTCAAGGATGTCCTCTGCATAAAATCATTCTGAGACTTATTCCCCTCACAAGCACAGGGTCTCCACATTTACTGTAGAGAACAAGACAAAAGTGAACCAGGAAGTCTGGGGTGTTAAATGTGTTTATATTAGTAATATAATAGTAGCCTAATCCCTGTATCTCCATATCCACCCACAGCTGCTCTGGGCATCGTGAAGGAGGTGGCCAACCATGCCAATGACATCATGAAACAGGGGGTGAGATGGAAGAACATCGTTTTAATTCACTGCCTTTATGACCGTACCTGTGGTGGAATATTCACTTTAATTTATTTATCCCTTTTTTTCTCTCAGGATAACTTCCAGAAGCTGATTCAGGTTCAGTGCCGTCTGAACGGACACCATGAGATCGTCCTGCCTGGGAGGGTGGGTATCAGCAGGGACCTCCCTGGCTCACTGATAGGAATTTGGGTTTTTCATTGATTATGGATTGGCTTCTAAAGAGTTAAATCACAGGTGTCTGGTGTGTTACTGAAAGAGTTAAATCACTGGTGTCTGATGTGTGGTGTGTTAGTGAAGGAGTTAAATCACTGGTGTCTGATGTGTGGTGTGTTCCAGGTGTTCCTGAAAGAGGGTGTTCTGATGAAGCTCTCCAGGAAGGTCATGCAGCCCAGGATGTTCTTCCTGGTGAGTAGGAAAACATTTTTTGCCTTTCTTAATTTGACTCGTTCTGATAGTGCCTTCTGATTCGTCCCTACTGAACACTACCCAGCTGTGTCTCCTTCCTTTCTCCCACCACTAGTATCGGATCATGGGATCTGATCATAGCCCCCCCCCCAAAACGACTCCTGTATGAGCGGACTAAAATAGTTGTCAGCAGTGTGGGAAGAAAAGAGACAGTTTCTATCTACAAGCCATCAGACTACTGAACACTTGAACTGCACTGACCACCTGCTCTGACTCTCCACACCTTAGCACGCATGCACTCACTAACACACACACATATACACACACTACACCACACACACACTGAGTATACCAAACATTAGGAACACCTCCCCTTTTGCCCTCAGCCTCAATTCACCGGGGCATAGACTCTACAATGTGTAGAAAGCGTTCCACAGGGATGCTGTCCCATGTTGACTCCAATGCTTCTCACAGTTGTGTCAAGTTGGCTGGATGTCCTTTGGGTGGTGGACCATTCTTGATACACACAGGAAACTGTTGTGTGAAAAAGCTGCGGTTTTGTAGTTCTTAACACAGATGCGCCTGTCATCTCCTACCGGTGGGTCTGGCATCTCCTACCAGTGGGTCTGGCATCTCCTACCGGTGGGTCTGGCATCTCCTACCGGTGGGTCTGGCATCTCCTACCGGTCCGCCTGTCATATCCTACCATACTGTACCCCATTCAATGGCACCTCACTTTTGTCTTGCCCGTTTGCCCTTTGAATGGCACACATACACAATCCATGTCTCAAGACTTACAAATCCTTCTTTAACTCGTTTCCTCCCCATCTACACTGATTTGAAGTTGGTTTTTACAAGTGACATCAATAAGGGATCATAGCTTTCACCTGGATTCACCTGGTCAGTCTACAGTACCGTTGGAAAGTATTCAGACCCCTTGACTTTTTCCACATTTTGTTACATTACAGCCTTATTCTAAAATTGATTAAATCGATTTTTTTCAGCAATCTACACACAATACCCCATAATGACATCACAATATCCCATAATGATATCACAATACCCCATAGGCAGGGTAGCCTAGTGGTTAGAGTGTTGAACTAGTAACCAGAAGGTTGCAAGTTCAAATCCCCGAGCTGACAAGGTACAAATCTGTCGTTCTGCCCCTGAACAGGGGACACTGTTCCTAGGCTGTCATTGAAAATAAGAATTTGTTCTTAACTGACTTGCCTAGTTAAATAAAGGTAAAAAAAAGATAATAATAATAATAATGACAAAGCGAAAAAAGGTTTTTGCAAATTTATATAAGTATTGAGACCCTTTGCTATGAGACTCGAAATTGAGCTCAGGTGCATCCTGTTTCCATGGATCATCCTTGATGTTTTTACAACTTGATTGGAGTCCATCTGTGGTAATTTCAATTGAGTGGACATGATTTGGAAAGGCACACACCTGTCTATATAACATCCCATAGTTGACAGTGCATGTCAGAGCAAAAACGAAGCCATGAGGTCGAAGGAATTGTCCGTAGAGCTCCGAGACAGGATTGTGTCGAGGCACAGATCTGGGAAAGGGTACCAAAAAATGTCTTCAGCATTGAAGGTCCCCAAGAACACAGTGGCCTCCATCATTCTTAAATGGAAGAAGTTTGGAACCACCAAGACACATCAGAGCTGGCTGACCGGCCAAACTGAGCAATCGGGGGAGATGGGCCTTGGTCAGTGCCCAAGAAGCCAATGGTCATTCTGACAGAGCTCTTCAGTGCTAAGCTGAAAGGAGCCTTGTACAGAGAGATCCTTGATGAAAGCCTGCCCCAGAGTGCTCAGGACCTCACACTGGGGCGACAGTTCACCTTCCAACAGGACAACGACCCTAAGCACACAGCCAAGACAACGCAGGAGTGGCTTCAGGACAAGTCTCTGAATGTCCTTTAGTGGCTCATCCAGAGCCTGGACTTGAACTCGATAGAACATCTCTGGAGAGACCTGAAAATAGCTGTGCAGCAACGCTCCCTATCCAACCTGACAGAGCTTGAGAGGATCTGCAGAGAAGAATGGGAGAAACTCCCCAAATACAGGTGTGCCAAGCTTGTAGCGTCATACCAAAGAAGACTTCGAGTCTGTAATCACTGCCAAAGGTGCTTCAACAAAGTACTGAGTAAAGGGTCTGAATACTTATGCAAATGTGATATTTCAGTTTTTATTTTATTTTAATAAATTAGCAAAAATGTATTGATGAGGAACATAAAGGCTGTAAAAAACACTCGGTGAAATTCAAGCTACACATCACAACTGCTGCTTCCAGACTCTTATTATTGTTATTATTATTGCTAAATACTACACAATTTAAACACTACCCCCCCCCCCCCCCCCCCCAATACCCCTTCTCCAAAGGACGTGTATATATTGGACTATAAACTGTGCTTTCCTGTTTTATAATTATGCGAAAATATATATATTCAACTGAGACATTTAATTTACATTCTTATATTTTATTGGTTCTTATTGTTGTTGCATTGTTGAGAAGGAACCTGCATGTGAGCACGGAAGCCTAGGGCATGTAAGGAACCTGCGCGTGAGCACGGAAGCCTAGGGCATGTAAGGAACCTGCGTGTGAGCACGGAAGCCTAGGGCATGTAAGGAACCTGCGCGTGAGCACGGAAGCCTAGGGCATGTAAGGAACCTGCACGTGAGCACGGAAGCCTAGGGCATGTAAGGAACCTGCACGTGAGCACGGAAGCCTAGGCCATGTAAGGAACCTGCATGTGAGCACGGAAGCCTAGGGCATGTAAGGAACCTGCATGGTGGACGCCGTATACCATGTTTATCCTGACCAGACGACTAATAAAACTTTAATCTCTCGAGTGTTGGTGTCTCGATGAGCGATTCCAGTGAATACATGTGTGTTTTTTTTTAACCAGTTCAACGACACGTTGCTGTACACCACACCTGTTCAATCTGGCCAGTTCAAACTCAACAACATGCTGTCTCTGACTGGGATGAAGGTGAGAGCTCATCAACTGTGTCTGAAATTGTACCCCTTTCCCTATATAGTGCACTAATTCTGGCCAGAGGCACCCTATTCCCTATATTGTGCACTAATTCTGGCCAGAGGCACCCTATTCCCTATATAGTGCACTAATTCTGGCCAGAGGCACCCTATTCCCTATATAGTGCACTAATTCTGGCCAGAGCCACAAAAAGCAGTATAGATACATTTCAGATGAGTTTATAGTTTTAAATGTTCCACAACAAAACTATGTTATTTCTCTGATAAGTGAGCTTGTAATAGTTATGTTAAAAATGAATGTAATTGCAGGTCAGCAAACCCAGCCAAGAGGCCTTTCAGAATGAGCTGACCATTGAGAGTGTGGAACGCTCCTTCATACTCTCTGGCAGGTGAGAACCGGTCACAATATAGAGCAAGTTGTAATGCTTCATATTTAAGCAATCAGGCCTGAGGGAGTGTGGTTTATACCACGGCTAAGGGCTGTTCTTAAGCACGACGCAACGCGGAGTGCCTGGATACAGCCCTTAGCCGTGGTATATTGGCCATATATCACAAAACCCCCAAGGTGCCTTATTGATATTATAAACTGGTTGTCAATGTAATTAGAGCAGTAAAAATACATGTTTTGTCATACACTCCCTGTCAGCCAATCAGCATCCAGGGCTCGAGCCACCCAGGTTATAATACTGATTATAAGCATGTATGAAGCTATATAATCTCTTATAAAAGGGATTATTGAACATGGCTGGCGGCATTTAGTCAGGATCGGTATGAGATTATTATAAGACATTATAACAGGGTTCATACATTCTTATGACTAGGGCACATGACCCTTTAGTCTGCTGGTCATTAGTCGTCTACCAAACTTGCTAACTGCCTGATACTCAGCACTCTATTGTCCTCCTAATCACAATGACATCAATGCAAATGTTTTCAAAAATCTAATCAAGCACTTCATGAGAGCCCATGAGCTCATGTTGCTCAACATTTCTATAGGCTTTGCAATTGCGCGAGAAAACAGAGTGATGGCCTCTATTAAAAAGAGGAGGATCCCATCAGCTTTCTATAGGGTAGGTCTACTACATTTATTTCTCAGCTTTCCTAATATTTACCACCATGCTTATATTTACAACAGGAGTATAGCCTACCTGGCTGGCATGAAAATAAACCACTGGAAAAGCATCCTCCATTTGTTATTTAAGTGCATAGATGACAGGTATTTTTCCCTGCTGCCCCTGTTTTAATACAGGTGCATGTTAATGGTCCATTCTAATTCAAAAACAAATGTCACACATATTATTTAGTATATGTAAAGACCAGATTAAATTAAGAATAGTCTGATGGGTGACAATATTAGCCTATTTTCTCTGTGTATATCAATGATGTTGCTCTTGCTGCGGGCGATTCCCTGATCCACCTCTACGCAGACGACACCATTCTATATACTTTCGGCCCGTCTTTGGACACTGTGCTATCTAACCTCCAAACAAGCTTCAATGCCATACAACACTCCTTCCGTGGCCTCCAACTGCTCTTAAACGCTAGTAAGACCAAATGCATGCTTTTCAACCGGTCGCTGCCTGCACCTGCATGCCCGACTAGCATCACCACCCTGGATGGTTCCGACCTAGAATATGTGGACGTCTATAAGTACCTAGGTGTCTGGCTAGACTGCAAACTCTCCTTCCAGACTCATATCAAACATCTCCAATCGAAAATCAAATCAAGAGTCGGCTTTCTATTCCGCAACAAAGCCTCCTTCACTCAAGCCGCCAAGCTTACCCTAGTAAAACTGACTATCCTACCGATCCTCGACTTCGGCGATGTCATCTACAAAATGGCTTCCAACACTCTACTCAGCAAACTGGATGCAGTCTATCACAGTGCCATCCGTTTTGTCACTAAAGCACCTTATACTACCCACCACTGCGACTTGTATGCTCTAGTCGGCTGGCCCTCGCTACATATTCGTCGCCAGACCCACTGGCTCCAGGTCATCTACAAGTCTATGCTAGGTAAAGCTCCGCCTTATCTCAGCTCACTGGTCACGATGGCAACACCCATCCGTAGCACGCGCTCCAGCAGGTGTATCTCACTGATCATCCCTAAAGCCAACACCTCATTTGGCCGCCTTTCGTTCCAGTACTCTGCTGCCTGTGACTGGAACGAATTGCAAAAATCGCTGAAGTTGGAGACTTTTATCTCCCTCACCAACTTCAAACATCAGCTATCTGAGCAGCTAACCGATCGCTGCAGCTGTACATAGTCTATTGGTAAATAGCCCACCCTTTTCACCTACCTCATCCCCGTACTGTTTCTATTTATTTACTTTTCTGCTCACCAATATCTCTACCTGTACATGACCATCTGATCTTTTATCACTCCAGTGTTAATCTGCAAAATTGTAATTATTTGCCTACCTCCTCATGCCTTTTGCACACATTGTATATAGACCCCCCCTTCGTTTTCTACTCTGTTATTGACTTGTTAATTGTTTACTCCATGTGTAACTCTTTGTTGTATGCTCACACTGCTATGCTTTATCTTGGCCAGGTCGCAGTTGCAAATGAGAACTTGTTCTCAACTAGCCTACCTGGTTAAATAAAGGTGAAATAAATAAAATAAAAAAATATCACGTGTGAATGATATATTATCAGTTGTGAATGATGCCCATCATAAGAAACAATACCTTCGAAATACAGTCGCACAGCTCAGGTAGCCTAGCCCATATTTTAATAAGGTTTGTAATCACAACTAAAGTGGCCAAATAACTTCTTAAAATTAAGCACATTAATCCGCTTTACAAGGGGTGTAGAGCCTAACTTGAATTTATAAGCAGTGGGTGAGTTTCAAGTTTAGGGAAGGTCATTTTCACCATAAAAATGCACCTTTTGTAATAAAAGCATTACATGCATAATTGCATTTGCGGTCACTTTTGATAATGGTGTTTTCCCCGCTAAACTTATAGCACAACCATGTGCGCATTGCTGCCCGTATAATGTGAAATAATAGCCTAATAGTTTATCAACATGTTATTCTAAACGTTCTAATCTGTTGAGTCAGCCACATTGCATAAAACAGACCCGATCACGTGACGGAGAGCGGTGTGAGTGAGAGACGTTTCAGATTGCGCAGCACACACGGGGAGAAGGGCACATTATTAAATACTTGTCAAATTGTGAATGATAGACTATTGACGTGTGTACAGCCTGCGCAAAAAAAACTAAGCAGAGCTCATGACTTCCAAGCGACTTTTTTCCAAATCATCAGTCTCATCACGCAGCCTTACAACGTATTAAAAATCAAAACATATAGCCCAACGTTTGTAGAGCAACTAACCTAACCGCTCAACACAGAATAGCATCATGTGCAACACTCCCTCATCGTTTGGAGAAAATATGCTTTCTATTTTATTCAGCTTTATTCAGTTGTATTCTTCATACTATAAAATATTATAAATTATAAGCAAGTCTTGTCTGCTAAATGAACTAGTGTAGCCCACAGCCATTTGGCATAGCCACATCGGGACCTATAACATTAGGACAATTCAGAGTATGCTATTATTTTTTGCTTAAATAGACTACATTTTCTTCATATCATGCTTCTTTAGACTTGCCTAAAATAATGGATTTATTGTGAAGGTGTAGGCTATATTACATGGATTTATTAGCCTATAATCCTTTAAAAAAGGTATATGTGCGGGAGCCAGGAGTTGCTAAATGTGTCTATGTTAATTAAAGGTAAATTACCGTGACACCGAGAGTTATTTGCTTGACAATCACTGGCTGACGAAATTTCGTGACCACCACAGCCCTAATTACAACAATTTATTTTAAATAATTGTAACTACATAATAATACATTAAACCTGCTGGCCTAGTAAAGTGTTACCCATCTATTTAACCTTGCATTAAACAATAATTTCATGTCGAGTTCAGCAGTAGTCTGACACTTCCTGTCTTCTACTGTAGTTCTGCGGTTGAGAGAGATGATTGGCTGGAGGCCATCTCCACAGCGATCAATGACTACACCAGGAAGAAGATTTCCTTCATCTCCAGCAAGACTCTGGAGGAGGTAGTGATGACATAATTATAGCACGTTATAAAGGGATCGTACATGGCAAGCGTTACGATGCATTATAACTGCGTCATAGTGCATTATACCTGCAGGCTTTGAATAAGATATTACATAGGGTTGAGATGGGGAGAAGACAGTGTTCTATTTCTCACAAATTGGGCAATAAAGTCAATTCTGTTCTATACTATTCTTTTCTATGTGCAGACTGGGTCTGAGGACAGTGGCAGTGGGGCCCCTTTGGGTTCTAAAGCCCCTATCTGGATCCCAGACCCAAGGGCCACCATGTGTATGGTCTGTACCTGTGAGTTCACCCTCACCTGGAGACGACACCACTGCCGAGCCTGTGGAAAGGTGATGGGTACAAGTAAATAGAGCATTAAGAACATTTGAATTAAAACATTATTATACTGTATCGCTATGGATGAGGGGCATCTTCCACTGGGACCACAGAACGTACAGTATGCCTCAGTGGGTTTAAGAATTTCACACACAATCATTTAAGAAAAGCTGTACCGTTTGGTTTATGTTTGAACCTTCCAACCTTTTGGTTTATGTTTCTGGGTATGCAGTAGATATAATGTCATTGCAAATATGGCACACTCTAGAATGCCCTTCAAGCCAATCAGAAACGAGTATTCAACAATCCCGTGGTGGTATAGTAATTCATGTTTGTATACCATCTATAGGTGGTGTGCCAGTCCTGCTCCTCCAACAAACACTGTCTGGAGTATCTGAAGAACCAGCTGGCCAGAGTGTGCGATCAGTGCTTTATTGTACTACAGCAGAGAAGTAAGATGTGTGTGTGTGTGTGTGTGTGTGTGTGTGTGTGTGTGTGTTAAAGAACCAGCTGGCCATAGTGTGCGATCATAGCCAGCAGAGGCGTAAGGCCTGTCTCCATGTAACACACTGGTACACAGTAGAGGGCCCACTGCCCTAGCCTCTATCTTGTTGTGTTCACGCCATACGAGATGAGGCTACCACTGGCCAGTCTGACAGTGATTAGCTTCTTTGTTCACTTTGGATAACTGTGATCATCTGTTAATTGTCAGGGCTCCCACCACAGTATACTATGACAATAAACGTCTCATTTGCTGCATTAGCAATGTATCTGAACACAAGACATGCAGGTGATAAACCAAACAGAACAGCAGATTCATAGGCCATTTTTTTACAGATTAACACAAGTACCTGCTAAGGTATCTCCAACAATGACGTGATGTCAATAAATGATGGATTTTAGTATGTAATAACATTCTTGATGGGAGAAAAAAAATCCTATGTGTCGTTTTAATCAGAAAAGGGACTCGCCCCTCCCCCACACACACACATAAATTTAACATGGCAATGATTTATTTCAAAGTTAGTCAGGGGGAGTACATGATCAGTAAATCATTAGATGGACATCAGTACAGATTTGAATAGATCTTGCTTCCAAAACAGTGGTTCATTGATTGATTGGTTTACTTTATTAGATGAAATAAATCCATGGAGAAGAACACTATACATTTTGGGCTCGGTGATTATGGACGCTTCTTTTATCCGATTCCCTGTTTCCAGGTGAAAAGGACCTGTCTGCAACTCTCTCCCCTGGTGGAAAATCCTCCTTTGCTTTCGCCAGGAAAACGAAGAAGATCCCTGCTGCCCTCAAGGAGGTGACTCGTCTACCCACTCTAAAGTTCAATCAGAGTCGTTCGTTAGGGACATCGTAGGAAACGTTCAGATATCTCCCCGGTTCAGACTGTTTTCATTTCATTCGGTGCCCATTTGAACACGACTGATGACCGATGTGTTACTGATGATTTAGTCAGTGACGTTATCCAATGATCTTTGCTGTTTTCAGGTGACAGCGAACACAGACAACTCGTCTATGAGTGGTTACCTGCAGAGGTCAAAGGGCAATAAGAAGCAGGGGAAGAGGCTTTGGTTCGTCATCAAGAACAAAGTTCTGTATACGTACGCTGCCAGTGAGGTAGATGCTGCCGTAGAATGTATTGTAAATACATCTGATCAAGATGTTGTGACAAAGACTTTCTCCATGTTTTCTACACCTGTTACTCACATAACACTCATGCCTCTGCTATTCTATATTTTGAGACAGTATTTCAGTTCTGTTCTGCTATAGGTTTTTAAAATAATATGAAAAAGACAACTGTGTTTGAGTTTAATTCACCAAAATCCAACTTCCGTCTCTCTCTCTCTCTCCTGTCTGTCTGTCTCTCTCGCTCTCTCTCTCCTGTCTCTCTCTCTCTCTCTCTCTCTCCTGTCTCTCTCTCTCTCTCCTGTCTTTCTCTCTCTCCTGTCTCTCTCTCTCTCTCTCTCTCCTGTCTCTCTCTCTCTCTCTCCTGTCTCTCCTGTCTCTCTCTCTCTCTCTCTCTCCTGTCTCTCTCTCTCTCTCTCTCTCTCTCTCTCTCCTGTCTCTCCTCTCTCTCTCTCCTGTCTCTCCCCCCCCCCCCCCCCCCCCCCCTCTCTCCTGTCTATCATAGGACGTGGCAGCGTTAGAGAGCCAGCCATTGCTGGGCTTCATGTTGAAAGAGGAGGAAGAAGGGGCAGTTCAGAAGCAACAGTTCAAGCTCTATCACAAAAACACGCTGCATTACATTTTCAAGGCAGACGACTGCCAAACTGCCCAAAGGTAGAGTACAGAAGGATTTGAACGCCAATCATATGACGCTGATTCATTGAATATATTAGACTTTTTATTTATTTTTTAATACATACATAAGGGAGCTCCAGCCGGTGACACCTCCAAATACAATGGAAGAATATCATCAAGGAAAAAGCTTATTTCCATTGTGGTCCTTTTGAGGGGGGGGGGGGGACGCAACAAGGTTATTGATTCCAGAGTTATGGATTTAAGGGCTGGGGAGATGAGCTATAAGTGGTAGTACTTCACTTTACCTCTAAGAGTTATTTATTTACCCCTTATTGTATCAGGAAAGTTGACTGAGAACACATTCTCATTTACAGCAATGACCTGGGGAATAGTTACCGGGGAGAGAGTTTACCTGAACATAATATTGCAGCTTCTCTATAGGATACATATTGGTTCCCGCTTGAAGACATACTTCCCAGCCGAAACAGTCCGCTAGAGTTTGTGCATATATTAATTTGACATTTTGTGACGTTTTTGGACTTCGGTGAGGTGTTTCTTTTGGCTGTTCGGGCATTCTTCAATAATGTATTTGTCATTGAATAAGAGACGAGTCGTTTTCCTGCATATTTTTTTTAATTGAAAAATACTGCACCAAACATTTTAGTTAGATGTAAAATTGCGCAAAAATGTCAATTGATGACAGATTTATTGAGTTATCTTCGATAAATTCAGATTACTTTTGAGGAAGTGTAACTGGCTACGACATCTCAAAATAGACAAACAGTACTATTGCTCGTACTATTGCAATAGTACAAACAGTACTATTGCCCCCCCCCCTCCCCCCTTGTTTAACAAGCGTAGGTCTTTTAAGAACTGAAGCATGCTGATACCATACTCTCAACTGTGATACACAAACGTGATAGCTGACTAACTGTGTTATTTTGTCTTTGCCAGGTGGATAGATGCGTTCAAGGAAGCTATGGTGCTCTAACCATCATTCTCTGTACCTGCAGTCGATGAACTGTACCTAAAGCAGTGACGTTACGAAGGTGTGGCCGTGTCACTGTATGATGATGTGAATATTGGAATTGTATTGTAATACAATTCATTATGTCTCTACTGAAAACCAATAAGAGCACAGTGGAGGCATTCATTGCTGATGCAAGCATAATACCTATATCCCCAAATGAAGGATTTTTTAAATTGTTGATATGAAGCAGATTTTTGGGTGGGATTATGACTCATAGAACACAGGTGGGTCGTTCCATCATTTAGGTGCCTTTTTGAGCAGTCTAACGTGGTGAAACAAAACGGTAGATTTCACCTCATTTTAACATTTTATCATGAAGAGCTTCAACATGTTCAACATGAAGAGCACATGTTCAACATGAAGAGCACATGTTCAACATGAAGAGCACATGTTCAACATGAAGAGCACATGTTCAACATGAAGAGCACATGTTCAACATGAAGAGCACATGTTCAACATGAAGAGCACATGTTCAACATGAAGAGCACATGTTCAACATGTTCAACATGAAGAGCACATGTTCAACATGAAGAGCACATGTTCAACATGAAGAGCACATGTTCAACATGAAGAGCTTCAACATGTTCAACATGAAGAGCACATGTTCAACATGAAGAGCACATGTTCAACATGAAGAGCACATGTTCAACATGAAGAGCACATGTTCAACATGAAGAGCACATGTTCAACATGAAGAGCACATGTTCAACATGAAGAGCTTCAACATGTTCAACATGAAGAGCACATGTTCAACATGAAGGGCACATGTTCAACATGAAGAGCACATGTTCAACATGAAGAGCTTCAATATGTTCAACATGAAGAGCACATGTTCAACATGAAGAGCACATGTTCAACATGAAGAGCTTCAACATGTTCAACATGAAGAGCACATGTTCAACATGAAGAGCACATGTTCAACATGAAGAGCACATGTTCAACATGAAGAGCTTCAACATGTTCAACATGAAGAGCACATGTTCAACATGAAGAGCACATGTTCAACATGAAGAGCTTCAACATGTTCAACATGAAGAGCACATGTTCAACATGAAGAGCTTCAACATGTTCAACATGAAGAGCACATGTTCAACATGAAGAGCACATGTTCAACATGAAGAGCTTCAACATGTTCAACATGAAGAGCACATGTTCAACATGAAGAGCACATGTTCAACATGAAGAGCACATGTTCAACATGAAGAGCACATGTTCAACTTCATAAAAAAAAAAGAAAACATTTTCCATCTAAAAAAATATACTATAGTATAAGTGCAAAATAAAGTAACAGGGTTGGCGATTTCATCTTTAAACAGTCATAAATCCCCTTGTGACAGGAGGAATGGAAGTTTGTTGTGTGCCACAGGGATGAGCAATTCAAAGTAAACTTCAGATTGTTGTTTTATTTTACTGTTAAAACATTTCTGTCCATCTATGTGTAACAGGGTTGACATGTTATGTTTGACCCACTCACTTTTCCAATTAAAACCCCCCAGAAAATGGCCAAGATTAGTAGAACCAGTTTACCTGCTTATACACTATAGTTTGAATATTAGATATTTATTTTGCAGAATAAAAAAATAAAAAAATTAAGGAATAGTTTCACCATATTAAAATGAGAGTTCAGCTCACATAACAGGGTTGACAAAATGAGGGACAGACGTAAATTAATCACTAATCACATTAAAATAAATACATTTTCAGAAATTCATTTGTCAAAGTAACAAAATAACTAGAGCTTGACAATGATGGTGAAATCTTGGATAAATGCTGGGATTAAAGTGTGTTAAAATCTTCATAGTTGGTCCAAGGAGGGATGTCAAAATTCTGCATATTTGCACTTTAGCGTTTTATTAAATTATCCATGTGCTATATATTAAAGGGCACTTCAATTTTTTATTTATTTAACTAAGCAAGGCACTTAAGAACAAATTCTTATTTACAATGACGGCCTACCCTGGCCAAACCCTAGCCGGGACAATGCTGGGCCAATTGTGTGCCGCCCTATGGAACTCCCAATCACTTCTGGTTGTGATACAGCTTGGAATCGAACCAGGGTCTGTCGTGACGCCTCTAGCACTGAGATGCAGTGCCTTAGACCGCTGCGCTACTCGGGAGCCCAAATGAATATAACAGGCTTTTAAAATGCAATATTTGGCCGTAATTTCTACTTAAAATGTCAGAGACGCAAAAGGCACTTATTTTGTGGAACAACCCAGGTTGTAAAGTGCTTATAGATGGTTGAAGACCATATTTGGCCGTATTTTACCAATTCAAATGCCGTCAGCCCTGGAGGCTTGCACATAAGAGCTGTAGAGTTTTGTTACCGACGTGTCAGTCTCATTACTGGTGACATCCTCCTTTTATAGTATTTACCATTTAGGTTGATTGAATATCTTATTTTAATGCGTTATGCAGAACAGTCAAATAAATGTGTGGTTTTATCACAGGACTTGTTCTATGGAATGTTGTTGATTCATAAGACCTCTTTTCATCACGCCATTGCAGTTATGTCATCAAGGGGGGACACACACACAACGTGAGCATAATTCACACCATTACAGCTTTATCTCAGACACTGCATTGAGTAGTACAGACATGTCTGTTTGTTTACTGCACCTGAAAAACATTAATGCATTTGTGTGTGTGGGGGGAGTTGAAGGGGATTCACTCATGAACACATGGGCCTTTGCACTTGTTCTGTGGGAATGAATAAATCAAATCCCAACAGTTTACCTCTCTATTCCTTTTATTAGGCACTAGAGCACTCAATCCTAGTTATTAAACTCAACATTTTTGCTATCATGGATACTGATTTTAAATAGAATATTAAATAAATCAGGTTTACATGTATTTTATATTTACTGGTCTGATTACCCTTTTCTGCACTAACACTTGTCTCATCTCTTATACCATCAACTGTAGGCTAACGGGACAGAATTGTGGGCCTGGGACAGAATTCCTGTCTTGTTTTTTCTGACGGTGCAAACTAGGCTATTGGTTTAAAGAAAATCTCAGAGATCTCAAATTGTGGGAAGGATACTGTAGTTTGGTGGCCTAAGTGATTAGTATCAAGTTCTGAATAATCTCTCTGATTACCTGTTACTTTGAACAGTTCTCCTCCTCTCACCTTTTTCTTTCGCTTGTGGACTTCAGTGCACAACACAACAGCTGTCTGTGACCAGGCGAAAAAACTTTTCCAAGCTAAAACTTCATACCATAACTGCTAACCGCTACACACAGGCTACATCGTTGTCACCATAATTAGCTAGCGTCATTGTCAACATAGCTACTAAAAACGAATGCGTTAGTAAACCCGCTACAATCATGCAGTACAGTGTACAGCAAGCAGTTTGGCACTTACACCGGAGGGCCCCGGTGGCAATAAATTAATTCAACTAAAAGCTTACCTTGACTTGGAAGAGTTCCTGTGTTGGATAGCCTTAGCCAGCTAGCTATCATATAATCCCTCTCTGTTTGAGTAGGCTAAACTAGCTAGCTGCATTCACTAGCTTAGTAAGTGAAAGTGAAAAATACAACAAAATATAGCTAGCTAGCTCTCTCACTCTCGCTTGCGTCTCCTTTATTTTTGAAGAAATTAATTTGAGTCAACTACTCACTACATTTTATGCACTGCGGTGCTAGCTAGCTGTAGCTTATGCTTTCAGAACTAGATTCATTCTCTGATCCTGTGATTGGGTGAACAACATGTCAGTTCATACTGCAAGAGTTCTGATAGGTTGGAGGACGTCCTTTGGAAGTCATCATAATTACTGTGTAAGTCTATTAAAGGGGGTGAGAAGAAGAACTATAGGTCTTTACCATGTTTTGGACCCGTTCCTACATGGACCTGGGGCTTTCCCAACTGGACCCTTCGTGGATATATACCTTATTTTTTTTCACATAGAGACCCGTTCTGAACGGACCCGAGGACAACCTAGATCCCTTCTGAACGGACCCGAGGACAACTAGATCCCTTCTGAACGGACCCGAGGACAACCTAGATCCCTTCTGAACAGACCCGAGGACAACCTAGATCCCTTCTGAATGGACCCGAGGACAACTAGATCCCTTCTGAACGGAACCGAGGACAGCTAGACCCATTCCGTATAGATCTGGTCAGATCCAGACCCGATCAGAGTGAGGGCTAACTGAGGCTGCAATGCAATGCATGTGCTTTGTCATACTACAGTTACAAATAACAACTCCATTCAGAATATTAAGTAGCAGCCTGTCTACCTGTTGGCTCTTGGTCATTGTAGCCTATCCTTATAGCCTATCCTGCCTACCTGTTGGCTCTTGGTCGTTGTAGCCTATCCTTCTCCAACTTTTAATTAAGTCAATTTAATTCCATCTTCCATCGATTAGATATCCTAACTTTTGACACACAGAGGCTCTATGACTGCAACCTAATACCGCTTTGATAACTTATGATTGGCCAACCACAAGCTATTGGCCAACCACAAGCTATTGGCCAACAACTTGCTGGATCCACAGGCTATTGGCCAACAACTTGCTGGATCCACAGGCTATTGGCCAACAACTTGCTGGATCCACAGGCTATTGGCCAACAACTTGCTGGATCCACAGGCTATTGGCCAACAACTTGCTGGATCCACAGGCTATTGGCCAACAACTTGCTGGATCCACAGGCTATTGGCCAACAACTTGCTGGATCCACAGGCTATTGGCCAACAACTTGCTGGATCCACAGGCTATTGGCCAACAACTTGCTGGATCCACAGGCTATTGGCCAACAACTTGCTGGATCCACAGGCTATTGGCCAACAACTTGCTGGATCCACAGGCTATTGGCCAACAACTTGCTGGATCCACAGGCTATTGGCCAACAACTTGCTGGATCCACAGGCTTCACGCTTGTGAAAAGCAGCAGCATAAATTATAAAATGTCTCTCTCTACTTCAGCAGTTGCATTCTGGTCTGTACGCGCCAGTTAAATTTTCACATACCCAAGTCAATTCTATCAGATCCGACCAGGACCTGTTACACGCATTTAGAATTCTGGATCTGAACTCACTCGGGTCCCGGATCGCGTCTCGGGTTTTCGGGTACAGGTGGATCCATGAAGACCTCTAGTGAGAACCACGAGCCTCCTAGGTTTTGTATTGAAGTCAATATACCCAGAGAACTGAAACAAGCTGTCCTCCGGCTACACCATGGTGCTACCCCAGAGAGTGCTGTTGCGGCTACTGTAGACCATTGCAAAACAGTGTGTTGTAATCAATTATTTGCTGACATGAATATATTTAGTATAGTTTTATGAATGTTTTTTAGGTTTTTTATGTTGAACTATTTACATTTTTATGAAATTCACTTAGGATGGTCCTCCTCTGAGGAGTCTCCACCGGATGAAAAATCAAATCTGATGTGAATTTGACAACAGCTGGATCCCTTCTAGCCATGACCATGGGGTAGGGACATCCTAAGGATTCCTTCTAGCCCAATGATTCGTGATAGTGTAACAGCTGTCCAGCGAAGACAATAAGACTGGTCTCAGCACCAGTGTAACATCTGTGATCTTACTTCGTAAATCTCTTGCCTTGTGTTTTTAAAGAAAGGACTGTCCAGCCAGCGAGGCCAGTTGATTGGTGTTTATTCTGACGATAGACACAAGGAAGCACATTACATGTGCAGGACAACAGTATAACGATGGCTGTAGATTTGTGATTTCGTCACTTTCTTTATTTGCATCATTCGGTTAGGGATGCACTACTCTGTGAGGTAAGTATGCAAAAGGTAAAGTTTACAAAACGCAGTCTTGCTCCAGGGACGTTGAGACTGGTGTTTTGCAGGTACTCTTTAATGAAGCTGCCAGTTGAGGACTTGTGAGGCGTCTGTTTCTCAAACTAGACACTCTAATGTACTTGTTCTCTTGCTCAGTTGTGCACCGTGGCCTCTTTCTATTCTGGTTAGAGCTAGTTTGTGCTTTTATGTGAATGGAGTAGTACACAGCATTGTATGGGATCTTCAGTTTCTTGGCAATTTCTTGCATGGAATAGCCTTCATTTCTCAGAACAAGAATAGACTGATGAGTTTCAGAAGAAAGGTCTTTGTTTCTGGTCGTTTTGAGCCTGTAATCGAACCCACAAATGCTGATGCTCCAGATACTGAACTAGTTTAAAGAAGGCCAGTTTTAATTGCTTTTTTAATCAGAACAACAGTTTTCAGCTGTGCTAACAATTGCAAAAGGGTTTTCTATCTAACACAACATGTCAATGGAACACAAGAGTGATGGTTGCTGATAATGGGCCTCTGTACACCTATGTAGATATTCCATAAAAAATCTGCCGTTTCCAACTACAATAGTCATTTACAACATTAACAATGTCTACACTGTTTCTGATCAATTTTATGTTATTCTAATGGACAAATGTGCTTTTAAATTATATCAAAAATAAAAATTTCTAAGTGACCTCACTTTTGAACGGTAGTGTATATGTAGTCAAATTTGGACACACCTACACATTCAAGGGTTTCTTTATATTTATTATTTTCGACATTGTAGAATAATAGTGAAGACATCAAAACAAACTATGAAATTACACATGGAATCATGTAGTAACCAAAAAAAAGTGTTGAAAAATCAAAAAATATATTTTGATTTCTTTAAAGTAGATGCTCTTTGCCTTGATGACAGCTATGCACAGTCTTCGCATTTCTCTCAACCCGCTTCATAAAGAATGCTTTTCCAATAGTCTTGAAGAAGTTCCCACGTATGCTGAGCACTTGTTGGCTGCTTTTTCTTCACTCTGCGGTCCAACTCATCCCAAACCCTTTCAATTGTGTGATTGTGGAGGCCAGGTCATCTGATGCAGCACTCCATCACTCTCCTTGGTCAAATCGCCCATACAAAGCCTGGAAGTGTGTTGGGTCATTGTCCTGTTGAAAAACCAAATAATAGTCGCACTAAGTGCAAACCAGATGGGATGGCGTATCGCTGCACAATGCTGTGGTAGCCATGCTGGTTAAGTCTGCCTTGAATTCTAAATAAATCACACTCCGCGCTTCACGGTGGGAACGACACATGATCCGTTCATCTACTCTGTGTCTCACAAAGACACGGCGGTTGGAACCAAATTTGGACTCCACCGGTCTAATGTCCATTGCTCGTCTTTCTTGGCCCAAGCAAGTCTCTTCTTATTGGTGTCCTTTAGTAGTGGTTTCTTTGCAGCAAATCGACCATGAAGGCCTGATTCACACAGTCTCCTCTGAACAGTTGATGTTGAGATGTGTCTGTTACTTGAACTCTGAAGCATTTATTTGGGCTGCAATTTCTGAGGCTGGTACCTCTAATTGGATAAGTTCCCAATGCAGCAGAGGTAACTCTGGGTCTTCCTTTCCTGTGGTATTCCTCATGAGAGACAGTTTCATCATCGCGCTTGATGGTTTTTGCGACTGAACTTGAAGACATTGAAGACAAGTTATTTAAATGTTCTGTATTCACTGACCTTCATGTCTTAAGGTAATGACGGACTGTTGTTTCTCTTTGCTTATTTGAGCTGTTCTTGCCATAATATGGACTTCTTATTTTACCAAATAGGGCCATCTTCTGTATACCACCCCTAACTTTTACAACACAACTGATTGGCTCAAAAGCATTAATAAGGAAAGAAATTCCACAAATGAACTTTTAATAAAGGAACACCTGTTAATTGAAATGCATTCCAGGTGACTACCTCATGAAACTGGTTGAGAAGAATGCCAAGCGTGTGCAAAGCTATCATCAAGGCAAAGGGTGGCTACTTTGAATAATCTAAAATATATTTTGATTTGTTTAAACACTTTTTTGGTTACTACATGATTCCATGTGTTATTTGATAGTTTTGATGTCTTCACAATTATTCTACAATGTAGAAAATAGTAAAAAATAAATAAAAAAAACTGGAATGAGTTGGTGTCCAAACTTTGGACTGGTACTGTATATACAGTGCATTCGGAAAGTATTCAGACCCCTTCCCTTTTTTCACATTTTAGAATAAGGCTGTAATGTATTACATTCTAAAAAGTCATCACACATTACCCATAATGCCGTGATTGGGAGTCCCATAGGTCGGCGCACAATTGGCCCAGCGTCATCCGGGTCAGGCCGGAGTAGGTCGTCATTGTATATTAGAATTTGTTCTTAACTGATTCGCCTAGTCAATTAAAGGTTTAATAAATAAAGCGAAAATATGTAGAAATATGTAGAAATATATATTTAGAAATGTTTGCAAATTTATTTAAAAAATAAACAAATAAACTCAGCTAAAAAATAAACATCCCTTTTTCAGGGCCCTGTCTTTCAAAGATAATTCGTAAAAATCCAAATAACTTCACAGATCTTCGTTGTAAAGGGTTTCAACACTTTTTCCCCATGCTTGTTCAATGAACCATAAACAATTAATGAACATGTAAACGGTTGTTTAGACTAACAGCTTGCTGATGGTAGGCAGGTAAGGTCACAGTTATGAAAACGTAGGACACTAAAGAGGCCTTTCTACTGACTCTGAAAAACACCAAAAGAACGATGCCCAGGGTCCCTGCTCATCTGCGTGAACGTGCCTTAGGCATGCTGCAAGGAGGCATGAGGACTGCAGATGTGGCCAGGGCAATAAATTGCAATGTCCATACTGTGAGACGCCTAAGACAGCGCTACAGGGAGACAGGGTGGACAGCTGATCATTTTCGCAGTGGCAGACCACGTGTAACACCTGCACAGGATCGGTACATCTGAACATCACACCTGAGGGACAGGTACAGGATGGCAACAACAACTGCCCGAGTTACACCAGGAACGCACAATCCCTCCCATCAGTGCTCAGACTGTCCACAATAGGCTGAGAGAGGCTGGACTGACGGCTTGTAGGCCTGTTGTAAGGCAGGTCCTCACCAGACATCACAGGCAACAACGTTGCCTATAGGCACAAACCCACTGTTGCTGGACCAGACAGGACTGGCAAAAAGTGCTCTTCACTGACGAGTCACGGTTTTGTCTCACCAGGAGTGATGGTCGGATTTGCGTTTATCGTCAAAGGAATGAGCGTTACACCGAGGCCTGTACTCTGGAGCGGGATTGAGGTGGAGGGTCTGTCATGGTCTGGGGCGGTGTGTCACAGCATCATCGGACAGAGCGTGTCATTACAGGCAATCTCAACGCTGTGTGTTACAGGGAAGACATCCTCCTCCCTCATGTGGTACCCTTCCTGCAGGCTCATCCTGACATGACCCTCCACCATGACAATGCCACCAGCCATACTGCTCGTTCTGTGCGTGATTTCCTGCAAGACAGGAATGTCAGTGTTCTGCCATGGCCAGCGAAGAGCCCGTATCTCAATCCCATAGAGCATGTCTGGGACCTGTTGGATCGGAGGGCTAGGGCCATTCCCCCCAAAAATGTCTGGGAACTTGCAGATGGAAGAGTGGGGTAACATCTCACAGCAAGAACCGGCAAATCTGGTGCAGTCCATGAGGAGATGCACTGCAGTACTTAATACAGCTGGTGGCCACACCAGATACTGGCTGTTACTCTTGATTCTGCCCCCCCCCCTTTGTTCAGGGACACATTATTCCATTTCTGTTAGTCACATGTCTGTGAGACTTGTTCAGTTTATATCTTATTTGTTGAATCTTATTTACACATGTTAAGTATGCTGAAAATAAATGCAGTTGACAGTGAGGACGTTTCTTTTTTGGCTAAGTTTATTATTACAATCCCATAACAAGACTAGAGTTGTGTTTCCTTACTTGCCTCCTCTGAGAACTTTGTAATTTTTTTAATAGCCATGCAGTAGTCTGTCTCTGAACAACTGTTTTTCCATCCATTTTCCTTAAATTGGATACAGAACCTCACGCCGTTCTGCAATTTCCTCCTGGAACTGGTCATTCATGCCAATTTTCCCTTTAACACCGGCTTTTAACCATTATTTTATATTTAAAGAAAATAAATTTGATAATGATTTGGCGTTCATACCTTAGTTGTAGTGGGGAAAGTAACATCAGTTCTAAAAAATATATATTTAGGAAAAATGCTACTTGCTAATGTTTGCTTAGCTTACATAACACAATTTAGAACTATTTAAGGGAAACGGAAAGGGGGATACCTAGTCAGTTGTACAACTGAATGCATTCAACTGAAATGTGTCTTCCGCATTCAACCCAACCCCTCTGAATCAGAGAGGAGGGGGGGGGGCTGCCTTAATCGATATCCATGTCAAAAGGATAGAACATTAATGCGTCAAAACGAATGTAGACGTCAATAAATGCATTTTCTATAGCTCCCAAAATATTTTACAATTGAGGAGTACCAAGATGCCTTCGATACAGCGCCCCCTGTCAGTCATCCATGGTATAAACACATCATTGGATAGCACGGACCTTCCGTCTAGCCATGCCGGTGTGTCCAAGCTACTGCGCGTGAGCACCACAACGTGTTTTGAGAAAAAAAAGGTCACGAACTCTGACCCTCCCTGAAGCAGCAGCAGACAGAAACAAAAGCATTAAATTGATTATACATCGACACACAATACGAGAGAACCACACAATAACAGGTAAGACAACTGGATTGTGCGCGTAAAAGCTCATATCAAAAACGACACGTTGGTCAGCTCCGTCATGTAACACAAGGAGGAAGAATACATTTCCAAGCCAGCAGCCATTAGCTAACGGTTCCGGACCAAGACAGTGCACCAAAACCGGCAAGTAAGGATATTATATCAAAACCACACGGAAAAAGTCGGTGTTATGACACTAAACGTAATTAAAATCTGACCTTAAATCAAACAAATCGCTATTCGTGTGCCAGGTATTGGCTAAAACGTGTTGGCTGGGGTAGCGAGTGTTCAGTGTGAATCCTGTGCGCAGATGCTAAGTAACGTTAGCGATATTCAGACCAGCGCGAATAAGGCGTCCCGATTTTACCGAACTAATGTTTCTAAGTATGAACACAACCAGCTAGCTAAATGTTGAATTGTAACGGACTAACAATAACGCTAAATCGTTGCAAATGTGTGCGATCTGAGCCTTGGTTTGCCAAACGCGATAGTCCCGCCGTTCGCTGCGTTGTCCTTATGGGCCTTGAACCCTATAGCGTTCTTTAACCCTTCAATGTTGACCTTTCACCGACAGGAAAAGAAATACATTTTATCTTCCGCATCGATTTTAAATATCTACTAGACCGGAGCTTATTTGTTGTGCTTACACCCATGGCTTTTTATGGTTAACGAGCTACATTTTGTGTGATATTTATCAAACTTGGCGTAGAAGGCCAACAATGCAGAAGCTAGCTAACGTTAGCTTAGCACGCTAGGCCGTGCGACATTACACTTCACGGTGTGCGACACAGTTAACTAACGTTAGCCAGCTAACGTGTCAATAGTATACCAAGTTGCTCAAATAACCCTGCATCTCCCAAAACTAGCTACTCAACATTTACTTTAACTCAAACCCTCTTTGCTCACGTAAGAAGCCATGCACTTCCTAGGTAGCTTCCCGGATTTGACTCTTTCTAGCTAAGTTAGCTAGATAGCTAGCTGAAGTTAGGACATGGGCACCTCAACATGTTTCACCGTCACATTTTAAAGTCACGTGCACAAGTACAGTGAGATGTACAAATGTTGCTAGAACTTGCCCATGTTCAAACACATGTAAGGATCCCCGTATGAGTCCCACTCATTGTATGCATATACATACTGTTTCCTGATGTTGTCTTCCTTATGCAATGCACAACAAAAAGCTTTCAATGCAGATTTTATCACCCTTGACTCTACTGAAACCTTTCTCCGATCACAACATATTTATTTTTGATTATGAATACATACCCTTAAGTAACTACTAACTGTGTGAAACATTCCTTCCCTCTACTGCAGTTTGATGTGCCTCATGGGGCTTTGATGTGAGCAGCAGAAGGAAACAGAATCGGCGTCATGGACGGACACACTCAGAGGATTCAGCTGGTCTCAGCTGACGGTGGCATGATGGGTCATCGTATCCAGGTAATTTAATGGACCAGGACCCTGAGACATGGCTGTAGACTCCTATGGCTTGACAACCATGTCTCAGGTCATCTCTTCTCCCCAGGTCAAGGCTTTTATGAGTCAACATATGCATGGCTAGTAGCTTCGTATGACTTCAAGGTTAGCAAGTAGCAGAACTAATAGCTTCAGGGTTGGAATCCATTGGAAAGGTATGGGACACTATAAACAGAATACTGTTTATCATCAGCATTCAACAACCCTTAATGGAGCATATTAGCTTCAGGCAGTATCCTAACCAGGGGTTGGAACCGGTTTAGGGAACAGATCGGAAAACAGAAAAATAATGCACATTTTCAAGGAACAGAAATGGAACCTGGAACAAAAGTGATCCATACTGTTCTGGAAAAGAACCGTAATTTAAAAAATAATGGGAACTGGTTAATAACGTTCTTTTACTTTAGAGACATTTTTCTAATCCAATGTAAAAACGCAACAAAGCACCTATGCAAAGCCCTCACTTTGTCACTCAAAAATGTATTCCAGTATCTGTCTGCAAGCTGAAAATCTTTGCCGGTGTGTGTGTGTTTAGGCTACCCGCCCCTCCCCCATCCGAAGCATAGGCTACTGTACTGACATTGCTAACGTGATTCATAAGATGGGGAGAGAATTTAGCTACAGAAAAATTTATTAACTTAGCATTGACAAATTTAAGGATACTGTAGCCCAAGTTGTCACGTTTCACGTTGGTTTTATTAAGTAATTCTGGTGCCGCTCTTCACCCACAAGTTAACACGATGCCCAGTGTTTCAAGCCTCCTCAACCCACTTTCCCCACCCACAAAATGTCAGTCACATCTTGCGCCATAGTTTACACTTGTCTGTCCATCGCTCATGTAAACAACTAGCGTGCCTGCTCTATCTGTACTGATTGAAGTAATTGATTTTGGTTTCAAACTGGTTCAGAACTTTATTTTGCTGGTCAGAACAGTGGAACGGACCCCAAAAATAGTGGTTCTGTTCAGAATGAAACAATTTAAAAAAATAAAAATAAACTGAACATATTAGCTTCAGACACAAACCAACCTTGTTGATTTCTGTAATTCTCATTTGACTTGACTTTTCTCCTCCCCTTCCCCTTCAGATCGTGACGGACCAGTCGACGGGCCAGAAGATCCAGATCGTGACGGCGTTGGAGCAGGGTTCTGGTGGCAAGCAGCAGTTTATCCTGGCTAATGCAGACTACTCTACGCCAGGCAAGGTAATCCTAGCCAAGCAAGAGGCCTCGTCCCCGGGAAAGGTGATCCTGGCGGCCCAAGACGGTTCAGGGGTCAACCAGCTGCTGTTTACCTCACCTGATCTGTCCGGCCAGCAGATCCAGGTAGAGGCCTTGACCTGCACCACCAATGATAGTCTAGTCAGCAAACGTCAAACTATCCATGGAGGGTAGTTTCTACAGGCGTAGACAAGTCCCTTGTACTTGATTTATCAATTCATGTCACTGACTAGTTTGGAACACACCTGGTTGTTACCCATAAAGCCTAGTGATCAAACAGGGGAAATGGTTCCATTTGTTTTTACACCATTCATTTTTCCCATAGGGAGTTTAGGAAACACTTAAAATAAGGGCTGTGTTTAGTGTGGGCTTACCCTGGCGGTATGTTTTGATAACCATGTAAATCTCTCAGACAAGGTGACTTTTATCAATATATTCAGCTCTAATATACTCTCAGATTCCAAAATGCTAATTAGCATAAATGTTGACAACATGCAAGACTATAAATCCCTGCAGGCTCCTGCACGTCATCTCAAGCAGACACCTTTGCTAACGGGTATTGTGTCAATTTAAAATGTGCACAAGACTGTTCACAGAATTGTCACTTTAAAGAAATGTAGCCAATTATTCATGACTAAATTTAGCTAACATTAGATAGTTAATCCAGAGATTCTTACCTTTTCATCGATTCGGCAGTCTCCTCCAGATCATGGTATATTTGTAGTTCTTTATGATAGCCACATTAGCAGATAATTAGCGTTTAGTTTTTGCGTGGAAAATACAGGTGACTACAGGTGACCTTGTCCTGTAGAGGTTAACAGTTCTCAAAACGTCACGCCAGGGTAAGCCTATGTAACAGTATAACTTTAGCCCGTCCCCTAGCCGTTTCACATCCGTTGCGCCTACACCAAACACAGCCCTTATTTATAGGGTTTCTAAAATCTCCTATGGGAAAAATGAATAATGGAACAATTTCCTTATATTTAACCCCTAGGTTTTATGGGTATTATGACTCATACTGTGGTACTCGATACCCTGTGGTGTTCTTGAACAGAATGTTGCCTATGTTTTGTTTATTGTGAAGAACATTTTCCGTGGAACACGGACCTGAATGCTCGCATGACTCCTTTCTATGGGCACCCAAATGATATTTCTCTGAATTACCCATTCAAAGCCTAACACTGTAAGATTGGATTTTATAACGTAGCTAGTCATGTTGCCAATAGAACAAGCTTTCAAATGATGCCCACCTGACTCAGATTGGGATTTATAATGGGCTGTTTTTGGATTGCGTTAACAACAACAGTAATTGTGTGATGGTGATGGTGGGGATGCAGGGTTGGTGTTCCAACCTAAACAACTACAAGTGTGCTTTCTCTAGTTCCTCAACGGCACAGCTAGGAGAGCTTAAAAAAACACCTTATGGTTGAAGACTCTTCTTTAAATCATAAAAGTTCATTGAAATTATGTAGGGACTGTGCACACATTCAAGAGGTGTGTGTGGCCACTTGAAGACACCAGTTTCTCCTCTGACTCAAACCCGTGTCATTCTACACCACATTTTCCAGGAATATTCTTATCACATTGAATATATAGATTATTTTCACATTTCGTTATCAACAAATGTGGCGAAAAATACAGTAAATGTAAAATGCACAAAACCAACTTGTGTAATGTTTGGATTCAGTCTTGTCAGATGAACTTTACTAACTTTAACTTTACTAATCTCAACTCTTCACTTTCAATTACTACTTTTCTTATTTCTTCTGTAAGAAAAACATTTAAATGTAATGCTAGACGTTAAATGATACTCTAACATTAATAGAATGGAAGAATCAAATACTTAATAATCTGGCTACAGACATTTACATTTTTACAATTATGTCATTTACCAGAGGACATACAGTAGTGAGTGCATACACTTTCATATTTGTTTGTGCTGGTCCCCCGTGGGAATTGAACCAACAACCCTGGGGTTGCAAGTGCCAAAACAGCTTCAAATTGGCTCGTACATACCTCCCCTCCTCTCCCCCGTAACTATTCCCCAGGTCGTTGCTGTAAATGAGAGAATGTGTTCTCAGTCAACTTACCTGGTAAAAAATAAATTGAAAGCAACAACACGATTTGAAGTCGTTTGGGGCAAAGTCCTTACAAGCCATTATAGAAACAACATTGATTGGATGTGGATACAGTGGGAGCATGTGGGTCTGAGGAAGTGTGATGTCATTAATGTTTGTTGAAATGTATGTAAATGTTAAGTTGTCTATTGCTTTGTCTAGGTATGTTTTTGTTGTAAAAAGAAGAAAAGGAACTGAAGTAAAATAGATGTGTGTGTGTGAAGAAACATTTCATTGTAGCCCTATTCGTATAGGCCCCTACCCATGTGTAGAGAAATGGTTAATTGCCCTATCCGTATAGGGCCCTACCCATGTGTAGAGAAATGGTTAATTGCCCTATCCGTATAGGCCCCTACCCATGTGTAGAGAAATGGTTAATTGCCCTATCCGTATAGGCCCCTGCCCATGTGTAGAGAAATGGTTAATTGCCCTATCCGTATATTTCCCTACCCATGTGTAGAGAAATGGTTAATTGCCCTATCCGTATAGGCCCCTACCCATGTGTAGAGAAATGGTTAATTGGACACAACTTGACAGGGAATAATAAGACCAGCAGACACTAGTTCCTCCATGGAATAAGTTTGACACCCCTGGTCTAGTCTTACTTTGTACATACTTAGACTATTGCTGTTAGTCACAAACGGCTGGTTTCCCAAGGGCAGATTAAAGCTACAATCTGGCCGTTTTGGTAATACAACTGAAGGATGGGGTCACGCCTCTCTAATCCAAATTAGCCAGGACTAAACTGGCAGGCCATTTAGGACTAAACTGGCAGGCCACTGGCAGGCCATTTAGGACTAAACTGGCAGGCCACTGGCAGGCCATTTAGGACTAAACTGGCAGGCCATTTAGGACTAAACTGGCAGGCCACTGGCAGGCCATTTAGGACTAAACTGGCAGGCCATTTAGGACTAAACTGGCAGGCCATTTAGTCCAGGACTAGGCTTAATCTGTGTCAGGGAAACAGGCCCTAAAAGTACCGTTAACATCCGATATGAATGCCCGTTTGTGCTTTTTTTTGTGTGTGTTGTATTTCCAGTTTGTGACAGACGGATCAGACCAGGCCAAGCCTGTGGTGGAGTACTGTGTGGTGTGTGGAGACAGGGCCTCAGGTAGGAAGGAAATACAGTTGAACTTGCACACGCACACATACAACCCTCTCTTCTCCTTGTGTGACTGACTCTGTTCCCTCTCCTCTTTACCCAGGCCGTCACTACGGGGCAGTGAGCTGTGAGGGCTGTAAGGGTTTCTTCAAGCGCAGCATCAGGAAGAACCTGGTGTATACATGTCGGGGGTCTGGAGAGTGTGTCATCAACAAGCACCATAGGAACCGCTGCCAGTACTGCAGATTGCAGCGCTGCATGTTCCTGGGCATGAAACAGGACTGTGAGTTACCTGCCTCAATCACTTACTGACGTTCACATACTGAAATATCATGTCGATCAAACAGGGAAATCAAGGAGTCGTGTCCTCTCTGTTTGTGTCAACATCTGCAGTGTTCCACAACACCCTGAGTTGCTTTATTAGACAACATGTTTGAGAGGGATCGGTTTGGGAAAGATTGAGGTGCAGAATCGATAATATTGATGCCATTATTTGGGATGGGGTTTTGTAAATCGGTAATTCTGCCCAGTCTGACTGTAATGTAGTCAATCTGTGAATCAGCATGCACATTAGCTAGCATGGTGGATCAACCCCCCCCTCCCCTCCCCTTTCTCTGTCTGTGTAGCTGTCCAGTGTGAGAGGAAGCCGGTGGAAGTCTCCAGAGAGAAGTCTATCAACTGTGCTGCGTCTACAGAGAAGATCTACATCAGGAAGAACCTGTGTAGTCCCCTGGCTGCCACGCCCACCTTCGTCACTGACAAGGAGACCGCCAGGTACTACAAGGAGACAGCCAGGTACTACAGCTGGCTTAAAGGGCCCCATTCACACTGAGCGATGACTGGGCCAATGACTAGCATCACTACTCTGGACGGTTCATAGAATATGTGGACAACTACAAATACCTAGGTGTCTAGGTAAAGAGTGTAAACTCTCCTTCCAGACACACGTTAAGCATCTCCAATCCAAAATGAAATCTAGAATCGGATTCCTATTTCGCAGCAAAGCCTCCTTCACTCATGCTGCCAAACATGCCCTTGTAAAACTGACCATCCTACCGATCCTTGACTTTGGCGACGTCATTTACAAAATAGCCTCCAACACTCTACTCAGCAAATTGGATGCAGTCTATCACAGTGCCATCCGTTTTGTCACCAAAGCCCCATATACTACCCACATCTGTGACCTGTATGCTCTTGTTGGCTGGCCCTCGTTACATATTCGTCGCCAAACTCCAGGTCATCTATAAGTCTTTGCTAGGTAAACCCCCGCCTTATCTCAGCGCACTGGTCACCATAGCAATACTCAACCATAGCACGCGCTCCAGAAGGTATATTTCTTTGGTCATTCCAAAAGCCAACACCTCCTTTGGCTGCCTTTCCTTCCATTTCTCTGCTGCCAATGACTGGAACAAATTGCAAAAATCACTGAAGCTGGAGTCTTATATCTCCCTCTCTAACTTTAAGCATCAGCTGTCAGAGCAGCTTACCGATCATTGCACCTGTACATAGCCCATCTGTAAATAGCCCACCCAACTACCTCATCCCCATATTGTTATATATTTTTTTCTTATCTTTTGCACTCCAGTATCTCTACTTGCACATCATCTGCACATCTATCACTCCAGTGTTAAGGCTAAGTTTAAATTATTTTGACCACTATGGCCTATTTATTGCCTTCCCTCCCAAATCTTACTACATTTGCACTCACTGTACATATATTTTTCTATTGTGTTATTGACTGTATGTTTGTTTATCCCATCTGTGTTGTTTCTGTCGCACTGCTTTGCTTTATCTTGGCCAGGTCCCAGTTGTAAATCAGAACTTTTTCTCATCTGGTCTACCTTGTTAAATAAAGGTGAAATAAAATTTAAAAAACTCACATGTATTTCAATTAGGAAGTTGGGTTGAAGTGGCACATACAAAGAAGAGGCCTCTTTCATTCTCTGTGTCAGGCAGGGCCTAAAACATTTATATATTTTTTTACAACAGCCACTGAGGCAGTTAGATTAAACAATCTACCAACCACTGATTTTTTTACCATTCAAAATATTTGTTTTGCCATAATTACACACAAAAAATGGATGAGCATGTTTAGTGATGTCTCTAAAACAAGGAATGTATTTCTAGTAAGACGTAATATTGTTAGATTGTATTTAATATTCTGTGACCTAAGTATTTTTAACAAAAATATTAGACACAAATGTCTACCTGCTCCTTTAACGTTACCTTGGTAACAAGGCCACTTGAGTCATCATGTGTGCCTGTGAGAATGTCGCTAGTAGAGGCCAACGATGTCTCTTTTTGCTAGCAGTGGGAGCATACTCAAACAGAAAATCAACCAAGCTTGTGAACAAAACAATGTAATTAGCCAAGGAACACGAGGACCAAGTCTCACTTTAGAAGTTGTTAGAGTAAATTAGACCCAACTTTTATGCCTGTGCCCATTGTGTCTAAAAAAAAATCAAATCTTTCAGTGCTCACTGCCCCCCCACAAAGGCAGTGTTGCTGCGCGAGGTGGGATAGCTCTAATGTTAGGATTAAGATTTCTTTGTGCATTACCAAAATGGCAGAAATACTTTGAAAACCGCTATCTGCAGCTATAAATCACAACTGTCACTGCCCATACTTGACTATTTTTATTAAAGCCTTGCACTGTAGAGCCCAGAGTGTTGCCACGCCAACGTGGCTGGCAAATTAGACATTCTTTACCGCCAATGCCAAAATCTACCCGCGTTTTGGCAGGTGGCGGGTGTTAATTTTAGGCTCTGATGCTATGGTTATTTGTCCCCTGTCCCCCCCCAAGTTTTCTGAGCCAAAAAAACAAACATTTGAAATGATTATGGTTTAAATATTATATCTGTTTGGGCTTCTTGCGGTCAATTTGCAGTGTATATATTATTAGTCATTACTTTCCGGCCCCCCGAAAATCCGCTCAAGAAAGGATCGACCCGTGGCTGACCCCTGCTTCAGCAGTGGCAATTGGCATAATAGGTCTCTCCTCCAATCAGATGAAGTGGAGAATTCTTGACAGGTGAAAACAATATGGTGGTAGTAGCTCACCAGTTAGACTGGGGTTCACTTGATGGTTTTCATTCACATCATTGCAGATGAAGACAAGGAGATGTGGAGAGCGTAAACAGAATGAGGACCACCTATTTTCACCAACCAACCGTACAGCCATTTGAGATCTCTGTGATTGGAAGGTAGAATTGAAGTGTGTTGTTTGTGTTTGCAGGTCAGCCAGTTTGCTGGAGTCAAGCATGCTCCTGAACATCCAGCAGCCTTTTCCCAAGCTAGAGAACACCATCCTGGTCCCCACATCCCCTGAATCGGTGAGTAACTGCATCACACAACAGATGGCTCGCTTTCATTTGGTAATTGCTAAGGCAGTTTTTCCCAACCCTGGTCTTCCAGTACCCCCAATAGTGCACATTCTTACAAGCACACATGATAATCCTCAAACCCTCAATGGGTTAAATTAGGTGTGCTTGTCCAAGGCTACAACACTGTGTTGGGGGTACTGGAGGACCAGGGCTTGGGGTACTGGAGGACCAGGGCTGGGGGTACTGGAGGACCAGGGCTGGGGGTACTGGAGGACCAGGGCTGGGGGTACTGGAGGACCAGGGCTGGGGGTACTGGAGGACCAGGGCTGGGGGTACTGGAGGACCAGGGCTGGGGGTACTGGAGGACCAGGGCTGGGGGTACTGGAGGACCAGGGCTGGGTGTACTGGAGGACCAGGGCTGGGGGTACTGGAGGACCAGGGCTGGGGGTACTGGAGGACCAGGGCTGGGGCTACTGGAGGACCAGGGCTGGGGCTACTGGAGGACCAGGGCTGGGGCTACTGGAGGACCAGGGCTGGGGCTACTGGAGGACCAGGGCTGGGGCTACTGGAGGACCAGGGCTGGGGCTACTGGAGGACCAGGGCTGGGGCTACTGGAGGACCAGGGCTGGGGCTACTGGAGGACCAGGGCTGGGGCTACTGGAGGACCAGGGCTGGGGCTACTGGAGGACCAGGGCTGGGGCTACTGGAGGACCAGGGCTGGGGCTACTGGAGGACCAGGGCTGGGGCTACTGGAGGACCAGGGCTGGGGCTACTGGAGGACCAGGGCTGGGGAACACTGTTGGGGGTACTGGAGGACCAGGGCTTGGGGGTACTGGAGGACCAGGGTTGGGGGTGCTGGAGGTACTGGAGGATCCGGGTTGGGGAACACTGTGCTAAGGGTTGGTATATTATCAAGAACATATTCTTTAAAATCTGATCCAAACATTTGCAAATAACAAAGTTGCCATTGTCAATAAAAAACACATAATTAACATTTTTTAATAGATATAGATGTATATTGTTCATTGGCATCTGCGTTATTTGCAACATTTTCAAACCCGATTCAACAGAGAATATTTCATTCTGTTGCTAATATGTCATTCTGACCTGGCTCCCTCAAGAACCTCCTCCTCTCTAATACAAAATGTGTGACAGACAATATCCTGTGTGCCCCTCTGTAGAATGACCTGGCTTGTCTGGAGGACATTTACAACATCTAGCAATTCAATCTTAAAATCATGAAGCTGAAATGGATAAAGTAGCATATATACAGTTGAAGTCGGAAGTTTACATTGGAGTCATTAAAACAAGTTTTTCAACCACTCCACAAATTTCTTGTTAACAAACTATAGTTTTGGCAAGTTGCTTAGGACATCTACTTTGTGCATGACACAAGTAATTTTTCCAAAAATTTTTTACAGACAGATTATTTCACTTATAATTCACTGTATCACAATTCCAGTGGGTCAGAAGGAGCAATTTGGGAGCAATTTCCAAACGCCTGAAGGTACCACGTTCATCTGTACAAACAATAGTACGCAAGTATAAACACCATAGGACCACACAGCCGTCATAACGCTTAGGAAGGAGACACGTTCTGTTGGTGTGAAAAGTGCAAATCAATCCCAGAACAACAGCAAAGGACCTTGTGAAGATGCTGGAGGAAACAGGTACAAAAGTATCTATATCCACAGTAAAATGAGTCCTATATCAACATGACCTGAAAGGCCACTCAGCAAGGAAGAAGCCACTGCTCCAAAACCGCCATAAAACAGCCAGACTACGGTTTGCAACTGCACGTGGGGACAAAGATCGTACTTTTTGGAGAAATGTCCTCTGGTCTGATGAAACATCGTTATGTTTGGAGGAAAAAGGGGGAGGCTTGCAAGCTGAAGAACACCATCCCTACCGTGAAGCACGGGGGTGGCAGCTTCATGTTGTAAGGGTGCTTTGCTGCAGGAGGGACTGGTTCACTTCACAAAATAGATGGCATCATGAGGTAGGACAATTATGTGGATATATTGAAGCAACATCCCAAGACATCAGTCAGGAAGTTAAAGCTTGGTCGCAAATGGGTCTTCCAAATGGACAATGACCCAATCATACTTCCAAAGTTGCGGCAAAATGGCTTAAGGACAACAAGTCAAAGTATTGGAGTGGCCATCACAAAGCCCTGACCTCAATCCTATAGAAAATTTGTTGGCTGAACTGAAAAGCGTGTGCGGGCATCGAGGCCTACAAACCTGACTCGGTTACACCAGCCCTGTCAGGAGGAATGGGCCAAAATTCACCCAACTTATTGTGGGAAGCTTGTGGAAGGCTACCCAAACTGTTTAACCCAAGTTAAGTCATTTAAAGGCAATGCTACCAAATACTAATTGAGTATATGTAAACTTCTGACCCACTGGGAATGTGACGAAAGAAATAAAAGCTGAAATAAATCATTATCTCTACTATTATTCTGACATTTCACATTCTTAAAATAAAGTGGTGATCCTAACTGACCTAAGACAGGGAATTTTTACTCTGATTAAATGTCAGGAATTGTGACAAACTGAGTTTAAATGTATTTGTCTACGGTGTATGTAAACTTCTGACTTCAAGGAGATTAATAGACATTTTTTTGATTATTAATAATGGAGCTGATTGTCCCTGGTGCCCCTCCTTAGAATGACCCGTGTCAGGACGACCTGAGCACGCTGGCCAATGTGGTGACGTCACTGGCCCACTTGAACAAGGCCCGGGAGATGAACGATGTCACCGACAGCAATGACCTGATGGGCGCGGAAGACACCCTTAGCAATGGTGACAGCTCCATGACGGATCTCCAAGGAGACGAACAGACTGCCTGTGACATCACCCGGTGAGGAGAGGTTTCATACAGAGTTTCTAGCCAGGGGGAGGGTATTTTCTTGAAAATCGCTGTTTTGTAAAATGTTTTAACACATGGGGTAGATCTTTTTAACTTTAATATAAATGTTCCGTTTTCACATCGACATTGGTACTGTGCTGGAAATAATGAACATAAGGTTGAAAAGTGGTGGAGTTGCACATGCTTAGTTAGGTTGTGCAAGGCTCGCTGGTTTCAGGTTTGCCATCAGAATAACCTGACTGTCAAGCTTGTGTTCTTAGGTAATGTGTTTCTTCTTCACTTTTTTATTTTATTTTATTCATTTAACCTTTATTTAACCAGGCAAGTCAGTTAAGAACAAATTCTTATTTTCAATGACGGTCTAGGAACAGTGGGTTAACTGCCTTGTTCAGGGGCAGAACGACAGATTTGTACCCTGTCAGCTCGGGGGTTTGAACTTGCAACCTTCCGGTTACTAGTCCAACGCTCTAACCACTAGGCTACCCTGCCGCCCAGATTGTTGAATCTCAGGTTTACAAATGAACCACATACTGATCAGATCTGTTCTTTTTATCTATTCATCTTTCCTTAATCCCTTTCCTTAATCCCTCTCTCCTCACCTCCTTCTCAAAATGTATTGAAGGAGGTCTGAGGGGAGCGAACGGTTGAGATGTAGCCGAGGAGATGATGGGGGTTTTGGACCAATCAAGTTCCAGGAAAAGACTAGACAGTGGAGCCCCCTTAGGGATTATTAAGGGTCCTAAATCGTGAACTGACCTGTCCATTTTGTCTCCCCCACCACCCCAGAGCGTTTGACACTCTGGCCAAGGCCCTGAACCCTGGGGACGGCTCAGCAGGAGACTCTCTGGAAGCCACCATGCAGCTGATGTCAGGAGACCAGTCTGGCCCCGTGGTGGAGCTGGAAGGGCCTCTACTCTCAGACAGCCACGTCCCATTCAAGGTGAGGGTCTGGGGCCAATGCCCGTAACACCCAGGGTCCATCCCAAATGGCACCCCATTCCCTATATAGTGCACTACTTTTGACCAGAGTCCAATGGGTCTGGGTTAAAAGTAGTGCACTGTATAGGGAATAGGGTGAAATTTGGGACACTACACTACTCAGCGGGACAGGAGCTTATCATAACACCTGATTTGAAAGTTCATTCAAATCAAATCAACGTTTATTTGTCACGTGCGCCGAATACAACAGGTGTAGGTAGACCTTAGAGTGAAATGCTTACTTACAGGCTTTAACCAATAGTGCAAAAAAGGTATTAGGTGAACAATAGGTAGGTAAAGAAATAAAACAACAGTAAAAAGACAGTGAAAAGTAACAGTAGAGAGGCTATACACAGTAGAGAGGCTATACACAGTAGAGAGGCTATACACAGTAGAGAGGCTATACACAGTAGAGAGGCTATACACAGTAGAGAGGCTATACACAGTAGAGAGGCTATACACAGTAGAGAGGCTATACACAGTAGAGAGGCTATACACAGTAGAGAGGCTATACACAGTAGAGAGGCTATACACAGTAGAGAGGCTATACACAGTAGAGAGGCTATACACAGTAGAGAGGCTATACACAGTAGAGAGGCTATACACAGTAGAGAGGCTGCACACAGTAGAGAGGCTGCACACAGTAGAGAGGCTGCACACAGTAGAGAGGCTGCACACAGTAGAGAGGCTGCACACAGTAGAGAGGCTGCACACAGTAGAGAGGCTACATACAGACACTGGTTAGTCAGGCTGATTGAGGTAGTATGTACATGTAGATATGGTTAAAGTGACTGTATATACGATGGATAGAGAGTAGCAGTAGCGTAAAAGAGGGGTTGACGGATGGTGGGTGGGACACAATGCAGATAGCCCGGTTAGCCTATGTGCGGGAGCACTGGTTGGTCGGCCCAATTGAGGTATTATGTACATAAATGTATAGTTAAAGTGACTAAGCATACAAGATAAACAGAGAGTATCCGCAGCGTAAAAGAGGGGTTGGGGGGGGGTTGGAGGGGGGGGGCACACAATGCAAATAGTCCGGGTAGCCATTTGATTACCTGTTCAGGAGTCTTATGGATTGGGGGTATAAACTGTTGAGAAGCCTTTTTGTCCTAGACTTGGCACTCTGGTACCGCTTGCCATGTGGTAGTAGAGAGAACAGTCTATGACTGGGGTGGCTGGGGTCTTTGACCATTTTTAGGGCCTTCCTCTGACACCGCCTGGTGTAGAGGTCCTGGATGGCAGGCAGCTTAGCCCCAGTGATGTACTGGACCATACACACTACCCTCTGTAGTGCCTTGCGGTCGGAGGCCGAGCGATTTTTAAAGTTATCTTGAAGAAAGGTAGATGTAGTCTCAGTGTGTCTTTTTAAAAAGAGTGATTCAAGAATCATGAGGGACTAAACCAGGATTAATAAAGTGTACTTAATTAATCAATCAACTTTCAGACCTGTCTCTAATGTCTAGGCCCATTCTCTCTCTCGAATGTCTAGGCCCATTCTCTCTCTCGAATGTCTAGGCCCATTCTTTCTCTCATGTCATGCAGTCTCTCTCCATTGCTACCTCTTGTTTAACATGTTTAGAATGGTTGGAGTGGTGATAGGCTGAGATGTTTAGAATGGTTGGAGGAGTGATAGGCTGAGAAGTTTAGAATGGTTGGAGGAGTGATAGGCTGAGATGTTTAGAAACTGTTCAAGTCTCCTATTTATCTCTATCGCGCTCTCTCTGTCTCTCTCTCTTTCTCTCTCTCTCTAGCTGATGATGCCGTTGCCCATGCCGGAGTACCTTAATGTGAACTACATCTGTGAGTCAGCCTCGCGGCTCCTCTTCCTGTCCATGCACTGGGCACGCTCCATACCTGCCTTCCAAGCCTTGGGGTGAGTACCTAGCTACATGCGTACCGCTGTGATTCTATTAGTCTACATTCATCTATCTAATGTAGTTGTAAACTTATATATCTGTTTATCACTAAGTCTTTTCCTGCCTACTGACCAAAGCCAGTGAACCAAAATGCAGATAAATTGTATAATGTGTTATCCTCCATGATTTAAAAAAAAATAGTGTGTCCACTGGTATTGTATCTGTTAAATTATCAAATACAATGCTAAATCATCATGTAAAAATATACATCGTCATATTATATATACTTAAGAAATAAGGCCCGAGGAGGTGTGATATATTGACCGATTATCACACACCCCAGAGGTGCCTAATTGCTATTATAAACTATTATGTTATGTAATAACAGCAGTAAAACTAAACGTTTTGATATTCCATTGCTTTCAGCCAATCAGAATTCAGGGCTCAAACCACCCCAGTTTTATACATTTTTACTGATGTAATAAATCCTCTTAATTTCTATCTCCCAGTGGTCAGGATAATGACATTAACCTGATGAAGGCCTGTTGGAACGAGCTGTTTGCTCTGGGCCTGGCTCAATGCTCCAATGTCATGAACGTCTCCACTATCCTGGCTGCCATCATCAACCACCTTCAGACCAGCCTACAAGATGGTACAGGAGGTGATGGTGAAAATGAATACAATTATTCATCATCAATATTTACAATAATTGCCAGCAAAGATGCTTTTAGGTTTTTCGGTGGGATTGGGATGAAGGGGAGGGAAGGTTGTAAAACTCAATTTTCTATGTATTTCTGTTGGCTGATGATTTTATTATTGCTGAATAAAAGATTGATTACCTTTTTTTATTTTATTTTTATTTTTGAACTGTCTACAAAGCAGCATGTATTATCATGTTTCATTGACTTGTCTCTCTCTCTCTCCCCCCCCCCTACAGAGAAGCTGTCCCCAGAGAGAGTGAAGCTGGTGATGGAACACATCTGGAGAATGCAGGAGTTCTGTAACAGCATGGCCAAGCTATCCCCTGACGTTTATGAATACGCCTACCTGAAAGCCATCATCCTCTTCAGCCCTGGTGAGTAGAAGGGAGAAGGGATGAAGAGAGGAGCTTTAGAGGTTAACTATGGGATGTTGTCATGAAAGAACGACGCATGATGCAACTCACAGCTGTGAAAAAAAGTGATATGGTTGGCCACGTCCCAGAGCATTTGCAAAGAAAGAAAGAAAACAACCGCGCACAAAATCATCACACGACGCCCACCCGGCCCGGCCAAGTGTTTAACATGTCACTAACTGCATCAATAGGATACAGTGTGACTGCTTTGAAGATTGGTCTGGAACACAGCCATTGGTTTAAACATGCAGACAGTGACTCTTATGACGGATTGTTCTGTGGATAAAAAAAAAAAACTGTGTGTATCCCTGTGGCATATTAAGCTGCCCAGTCTCGCTGCCGGTGCAGTTCTGCTGTGCCATGGCTGCAGACAGTGACTCTGTGGTTGTGTATGTGGCCAGCTGGGAGGTGCTGGCTGCTTTTTAAGGGACCCGCTGAGACGACATGCTGACTGGCTAGATTTCTATCACACTTCGAGAAAGATGAGTCAAGATGACCATGACTGTTGGGCTGCTTTGTCTTACCCTGGTGTCTGATGGGAAAACAAAAGAGAAGGTGCCTCTGTACATTCACACCTTCTTAGTGTAGCTGGGTGCTGCCAGTCAGCAAGGAGGGAGAGTGGGAAGAGAAAACAACAGGCGAGACATTTATTTTTTTTTAATGATTTTTTTTTTTTACAGTTCTGTAACTACCTCAAAGACCTAGTTGTCTTCAGTACTGGTTGTGGGATTGGAGTAGTTTCATTATGTAAATGATGAGGGGAAAAGTGCTGATGAAAGAGAAAAGGAAGGATATGTGATGTGACGGGGAATTAATTGTCGGGGAAAAGTGCTGTAATTGGTTTAAATGTGTGCACCATATGCGTTAGCATGGCGACTTGTTCCCTGTTACACACCACTTCTTAGTGTAGCTAGGTGATGCCCTTTCAGACAACAGTGCCCAGATTCTCAGCAAATTATTTAAACAAAGTCAAGTAACTCAGGTCTCCCTGTGGGTTAGCTATTTAAACAAAGTCTAGTAACTCTGGTCTCCCTGTGGGTTAACTATTTAAACAAAGTCTAACTCCGGTCTCTCTGTGGGTTAACTATTTAAACAAAGTCTAACTCCGGTCTCTCTGTGGGTTAACTATTTAAACAAAGTCTAACTCAGGTCTCCCTGTGGGTTAACTATTTAAACAAAGTCTAACTCCGGTCTCTCTGTGGGTTAACTATTTAAACAAAGTCTAACTCAGGTCTCCCTGTGGGTTAACTATTTAAACAGTCAAGTAACTCTGGTCTCCCTGTGGGTTAACTATTTAAACAGTCAAGTAACTCTGGTCTCCCTGTGGGTTAGCTATTTAAACAAAGTCTAACTCAGGTCTCTCTGTGGGTTAACTATTTAAACAAAGTCTAACTCAGGTTACATTTTTGTCCCAACCCCCCCCCCCCCCCCCACACACACACATTCTGAAATAACATTTTTGTCCCCCCCCACACACACATTCTGAAATTACATTTTTGTCCCCCCCCACACACATTCTGAAATTACATTTTTGTCCCCCCCCCCCCCCCCCCCCCCACACACACATTCTGAAATTATTTTTTTACCCCCCCCACACACACACATTCTGAAATTTCATTTTTGCACCCCCCCCCCCACACACACATTCTGAAATTACATTTTTGTCCCAACCCCCCCCTCCCCCCGGTTTTATTATTGGTATGTGATACAAAATGAGGCGACGGTGTGCCGAGCGGTTGGGTTGTTTTGGAGTTTATCCGACTGAATGAAAAATGAAATAATTATGTCCCCGTCCCCCTGAATTCTAAAAACAGAAGTTGCGCCCTGGACAATTTTTTACTTGACCTTTTATTTTACTAGGCAAGTCGGTTAAGAACAAATTCTTATTTTCAATGACTGCCTAGGAACAGTGGGTTCACTGCCTGTTCAGGGGCAGAACGACAGATTTGTACCTTGTCAGCTCGGGGATTTGAACTTGCAACCTTCCAGTTACTAGTCCAACACTCTAACCACTAGGCCACCCTGACGCCCCGATAATAGCGGTGAAATGGAAACATGCACACTGTCAGGGACAGTTGTTTGGTAACTGTGGTGACTGACTCTGCGTTTCTCTTTGCTGTAGACCACATTTCCTTCTATTTAACGTGTGTGTGTGTGTGTGTGTGTGTGTGTGTCATAGACCACCCAGGTATAGACAACACCCTACAGATTGAGCGTTTCCAGGAGAAAGCCTACATGGAGTTACAGGATTATGTAACTCGGACCTACCCTGAAGACTCGTATCGGTCAGTAACATCTCATTACGCATCACTACATCAGAATATAACATCTCATTACGCATCACTACATCTCAATATAACATCTCATTACGCATTACAATATAACATCTCATAACGCATCACTATGTCTCACTGTATATCACTGGCAAAGCATTGTGCTCTCTTTCTGTATCTCTCTCTCTCTGTGTCTCTCTCTCCTCTATTGAATTGTCAAATTGGAATGCTTTATTGGCATGGAATGTATGGATATATTGTCCATTTAATAACGTCCCTCCCTCCCTCTTTCCCCTCAGGTTATCCAAGCTGTTGCTTCGTCTACCTGCCCTGCGGCTTATGAGTTCAGTGGTGACCGAGGAGCTCTTCTTCACTGGCCTCATCGGCAACGTTCAGATAGACAGCATCATCCCTTACATCCTCAAGATGGAGACCACTGACTACAACAGCCAGGTGGCCACTGGCGTCTGACCTGACCCCACTCCGACCCTGGTTTAACACGGCAACCACCGACGTCACCGTGGTAACAGCATCCCCATGTTCACCTTGGCAACATCACCTGCAGGCCATCGGCCATGGAAACGTTAACATTATTAAGGGGGGGAGGGGGTAAAACTGCAGTGTCGTGTTCTGTAGGGCACACCATTAGCAAAACCTTTTGCGATGGACAATGAAAAGGAACATTTGTTTTTATTTTATTTTTTTTCCTGTTTTTGACCATTTTCTTTTCCGTTTGGTGCCAACTCAACAGGAACCAGTTTGGTTGCATTTTGACCAGCTTCCCTCAACAGAATCTAAAGGTTTTCTCAATGGAATCTGATGATTTACTTCCTCAATGCTGAAACAATCCTCCTCTTTGTCCCCCCCCCCCTGAATAGCTCAGAAGACTATTTAGTACACACAGATCGAGGTTATAGCTGGCTTGCTTAGCATTGTCCATTCACGAAATGAACTTTGAATCCAGTCAAGCATCATCGTAGGGCTTTTTTTAAATTCATGTGTACAGCATTATTTTATTCTTCCTCCTTTCATTTTGTGTTTTGTCTTTTGATGAGTGAACGGACAGAGGAGCCGTTTGATGAGTGAACGGACAGAGGAGCCGTTTGATGAGTGAACGGACAGAGGAGCCGTTTGAGTGAACGGACAGAGGAGCCGTTTGATGAGTGAACGGACAGAGGAGCCGTTTGATGAGTGAACGGACAGAGGAGCCAACAGCTCCCTCATTTGCTTTCAACTTGTGCTTTTTTTTTTTGTAAAAATTTGAATTGCGGTTGTCATGATGATGATGATGATGATATTTGGTCAGTGTATTAAGGTTATAACCGTTTTTTTAGATGTTATAGTTTGTTTGCCAGTCCGAAGGAACGGGCTTGCATCATGAGTCGTCTCTTCTTGAACGTGGAACCATATGGAATATGCAACATGTGGAACTCATAGAATCGTGTGTGTGTGTGTGTGTGTATATATATAAATATGTATATAGAAAGAAATGAAGAAAAATGCTATCATGGGCAATAGCTTATTGCAAGAATTCCAGCTTTTGGACATGTACATGTAGTTACTAAAACAGTTGTGAAGTCAGTTGAAAATAAAATTGAAACTTTCAATGGTCAATCACATTTATTTTACAATAAATTTGGAGAAAAAAAATCACCTTTTCAATTAGGTGTTTCCTTTTTATGATTATTGCATCAGCTTTTCACATCGAAGGGGAATCGTGTTATGGCGTCACTTGAGCGACAGAAGATACTTTTGTGTACGTACTGTGTGTGGCCACTCCTTCAGATTAGTGGATTCGGCTATTTCAGCCACACCCGTTGCTGACAGGTGGATAAAATCGAGCACAAAGCCATGCAATCTCCATAGACATTTTTTTTTTGCAGTAGTTGTGGCCTTATTGAAGAGCTTAGTGACTTTCAATGAGGTGCCATCATAGGCTGCCACCTTTCCAACAAGTCAGTTTGTCAAATTTCTTCCCTACTAGAGTGGACCCGGTCAACTGTAAGTGCTGTTATTGTGAAGTGAAAATGTCTAGGAGCAACAACCGCTCAGCTGCGGAGTGGTAGGCCACACAAGCTCACAGAATGGGGACTGCCGAGTGCTGAAGCGTGTAGCGTGTAAAAATCGTCTGTCCTCAGATTGCAACACTCACTACTGAGTTCCAAACTGCCTCTGGAAGCAACGTCAGCACAATAACTGTTTGTCGGGAGCTTCGTGAAATGGGTTTCTATGACCAAGCAGCCGTACACAAGTATAAGATCACCATGTGCAATGCCAAGCATCGGTTGGAGTGGTGTAAAGCTCACCGCCATTAGACACTGGAGCAGTTGAAACTCATTCTCTGGAGTCGTGAATCATGTCTCACCATCTGGCAGTCTGATGGATGAATCTGTGTTTGGCAGATGCCAGGAAAACGCTACCTGTCCGAATGCATAGTGCAAACTGTAAAGTTTGGTGGAGGAGGAATAATCTTGGGCAATTCTTCTTGGTTTGGGCTTGGCCACTTAGTTTCAGTGAAAGGAAATATTAACGCTGCAGCATACAATGACGTTCTAGACGATTCTGTGCTTCCAACTTTGTGGCACCAGTTTGGGGAATGGCCTTTCCTGTTTCAGCATGACAATCTCCCGTGCACAAAGCGAGGTGGTTTGTCAAGATCGGTGTGGAAGAATTTGACTGGCCTGCACAGAGCACTGACCACAACCCTGTTGAACACCTTTGGGCTGAATTGGAACGCCGACTGCGAGCCAAGACTAATCGGCCAACATCAGTGCTTGACCTCACTAATGCTCTTATGGCTGAATGGAAGCAAGTCCTCTCAGCAATGTTCCAACATCTAGTGGAAAGCCTTTCCAGAAGAGTGGAGGCTGTTATAGCAGCAATGTACCAACATCTAGTGGAAAGCCTTTCCAGAAGAGTGGAGGCTGTTATAGCAGCAAAAGGGGGGACCAACTCCATATAAATGCCCATGATTTTGGAATGAGATGTTTGACGAGCAGGTGTCCACATACCTTTGGTCATGTAGTGTACGATGGTGGTTCAACTGGTCTGTACGGGTAGGTTAGGCTACATTCAGGGTAAATTAGGAGGGAGAGAGAATTCCAGAGTTCAATGACTTTACATATGGGTCCTTTACATATGGGTCCCAGATACTGATCAAAGTCTTGGATTCAAAATCAAACGATTCTACATTTGAAGTGCTTTATTGTCCAGGACCATGCTCAATCTGAGTCTGGGAAACCTGACTTTAAGATTTATTGATTGTGAACCCCCCCCCCCCACCCCTCCAAGCTTTTATTCGTATTCAAAAAGTTCGATAACTAATTTATGGAATGCCTGTGTTGCAATTCCATGGTAAAATAATGATGATGACATTTGGGGTGTGTTCGTAAATTCAATCTGGAGTGACAGAGTGCGCTCAGAGTGCCCACTGGGTGTTCGTAAATGCAGAGCGTTCAGAGCCACACTGGACGCTCTGGTCGAGGAGTAGGGCTGATCCGAGCATTCTGACCTCACAACGGCAGTCAAGCACCCAAGCTAACCGGCTAATGTTGGCTAGCTTTCTAGCTACTTCCAGACACATAATGAGAGAACATTATTTATTTTTTTTTACCTTTATTTAACCAGGCAAGTCAGTTAAGAACAAATTCTTATTTTCAATGACAGCCTGGGAACAGTGGGTTAACTGCCTGTTCAGGGGCAGAACGACAGATTTCTACCTTGTCAGCTTGGGGGTTTGAACTCGCAACCTTCCGGTTACTAGTCCAACGCTCTAACCACGACTCTCCCTAGCAGAGCTGGTTGGGCTGTTTTCATGTTATCCAGAGCGTTAGTGATTAACTGCTGCTGCCAACAATTTAATGACGCTTTTTTTTTGCCGACATTTACTGACACCGGTCATATTCAACGAGGGATGAGCGTTTTCTAAATGTGTCAATTGTTCTGCGCTCTGGCACACTCAGACGAGTGCTCTGAAATTGGAGTAGATACCCAGAGTGAATTTACAAACGCACCCATAATGATGTAACCACTAAGCTGAGAGCATGTGTTTACCCACCAATTCACCCCATCTACAGATCAATATCAGGGCAATTCCATGGTAATAGATTCCACGGGTAACAGATTTTTCACTTTAAAATGTATGTCAAACAAAAAACAATGATTGCAAAGTTACACAAACTGTACAACTCAATGCACAAGGATGAATTTGAACCTTTTTCACACAAAAAAAATGGTGCAAAATCACATTTACTTGAAGAACAGTGCAGAATGACGGTTTCTGTTACCAAACGTTGCATCTGCACTATTCTTCAAGTACAGGGCATTCGGGAAGTATTCAGACCACTTCACTTTTTCCACATTTCGTTACGTTACAGCCTTATTATAAAATGTATTCAAAAATTTTTTTTACCTCATCAATCTACACACATTCACCCCATAATGACAAAGCAAAAACAGGTTTTCAGAAATGTTTGTAAATGTATTACAAATAAAACACACATCTTATTTACATAAGTATTCAGAACCTTTGAGACTCTAAATTGAGCTCAGGTGCATCCTGTTTCCATTGATCATCCTTGAGATGTTTCTACAACTTTATTGGAGTCCACCTGTGGTAAAGTCAATAGATTGGACATGATTTGGAAAGGCACACACCTGTCTATATAATGTCCCACGGTTGATAGTGAATGTCAGAGCAAAAACCAAGCCATGAGGTCGAAGGAATTGTCCGTAGAGCTCCGAGACAGGATTGTGTCGAGGCACAGATCTGAGGAAGGTTACCAAAACATTTATGTAGCATTGAAGGTCCCCAAGAACACAGTGGCCTCCATCATTCTTAAATGGAAGAAATTTAGAACCACCAAGACTCTTCCTAGAGCTGGCCACATGGCCAAACTGAGCAATCGGGGGAGAAGGGCCTTGGTCAGGGAGTTGACCAACAACCCCATGGTCACTCTGACAATTGGGGGAGAAGGGCCTTGGTCAGGGAGGTTACCAGGTTACCAGTTAAAGAACGACAGCCCGCTTGGAGTTTGGCAAAAGGCACCTTAAGGACTGTCAGACCATGAAAAACAAGATTTTCTTGTCTGATGAATCCAAGATCGAACACTTTGGCCTGAAGGCCAAGCGTCACGTCTGGAGGAAACCTGGCACCATCCCTACGGTGATGCATGGTTGCCTCTAGTATAATGCTGTGGGGATGTTTTTCAGCTGCAGGGACTGGGAGACTAGTCAGGATTGAGGGAAAGATGAATGGAGCAAAGTACAGAGAAATCCTTGATGAAAACCTGCTGGAGAGTGCTCAGGACCTCAGACTGGGGTGAAGGTTCACCTTCCAACAGGACAACAACCTTAAGCACACAGCCAAGACAGCACAGGAGTGGCTTCAGGACAAGTCTCTGAATGTCCTTGAGTGCCCCAGTCAGAGCCCGGACTTGAACCCAATCGAACATCTCTGGAGAGACCTGAAAATAGCTGTGCAGCGACGCTCCCCATCCAACCTGACAGAGCTTGAGAGGATCTGCAGAGAAAAATGGGAGAAACCCCCCAAATACAGGTGTGCCAAGCTTGTAGCGTCATACCCAAAAAGACTCAAGACTGTAATTGCTACCAAAGGTGCTAAAACAAAGTACTGAGTAAAGGGTCTGAATACTTATGTAAATGTGATATTTCAGTTTATAAAATTAAAAAAAAAAAACATTTTACTAAACCCATTTTTGCTTTGTCATTTTATTTAATCTTTATTTAACTAGGCAAGTCAGTTAAACTAGTTCTTATTTTCAATGACAGCCTAGTGGGTTAACTGCCTTGTTCAGTGGCAGAACGAATAATTTGTACCTTGTCAGCTCAGGGATTTGAACTTGCAACCTTTTGGTTATTAATCCAATGCTCTAACCACAAGGCTATCCTGCCATCATTGTGGGTGTTGTGTGTAGAATAAGGCTGTAACGTAACAAAATGTAGAAAAAGTCAAGGGGTCTGAATACTTTCCGAATGCACTGTAAATGTGTTTCTATGCACATTTTCTGTGGATATACTTCAAATGAATCCTTATGCATAGAGTTGGTTTGTTCAACTTTGCAATCATTGATTTTTGTCTGACGTACATTTTAAAGTGACAAATCTGAGTCTGCATCACTCTGTTACCATGGAATTTCACTGATATTGATCTGTAGATGAGGTGAATTGGAGGTAAACACATGCTCTCAGCTAAATGGTTACATCAAGTGTCCCATCAGCCTGTCCAACCCATACCCCCACTTGTATTCTGAGAGGCTATAAGCTATAAAGCTAGGAGGTCTGTTTATAAGCAGCTTTATATAGGCTATGTATAGCAGCTAAAAGAGTCTATAGCGCAAAGGCTATAAGCATTTAAATTGTAATAGAATTTGAAAGAAGTGATATTGCTTAATTTCATAGTTTTAGTAGGTGATACACGACATGAGAATTTCAATTTCAATTGATCATACTGCTGGACTGCCGATGTTTATTTAAATTGGGAAGATCACCAATCTGCATCAATGTTCTCTCTGTGAGGATCAGAAAAGGGACAATTATTTACCCACAATGCAGTCTTCCAGAGTCCCCGATGCTATTTCTGGTAGATTGTGTCTTCTTGGTGCATCATTTCTATTTAAAAGGTTTTGCAGTGGTGGCCACGATTTAAAAAATATATATATGTAAATAGGGGAAACACTATTATTATAGCTCATCTGTTATCCACCACAGATTATTTCCATATCTGTACCTTGAATCTTTTCAATAATGCAAAACGTATATATCTCAAGGTATCTGATGGCTTCTACTGGTGTTTATTATCAGTCTAATGTCTAAAGGTGGAAGAAGCGTCAGTGAAAGGGAGGGCATAGACTTACAGTTAGTCGTATTTGTCAATCAATATTTTATGAGGGGGTAGCAGGGACACACAGACACACACACACAACCCCTTATACACCCCTGTGTGCATGTGTTTGTGTGTGTGTGTGTGTCACTATGACCCTGTCTACGCACACTGACTGTAGCCCTAATCCCTGCTTTGCTGTAGCCACCTGGTGAACGTGTCCTACTAATGAAACTCATTGGTAAGCACATTAAAACTTGATGACCTAGTGAATACGTTGCTGGCTTGTGTTTGTCAGGTAGCCAGGGATCCAATATCCTCATATCTGATTGTACCAAGTCTGCAAGGCTCCTGAGTGGCGCAGCAGTCTAAGGCCCTGCATCTCAGTGCAAGAGGTGTCACTACAGTCCCTGGTTTGAATCCAGGCTCACAATTGGCCCAGGTTTTGCCGGGGTAGGCCGTCATTCTAAATAAGAATATGTTCTTAACTGACTTGCCTAGTTAAAGGTTAAATATATTTTTTTTAAAAGGTCCCTATCGTATTTGCAATCATTTGCCTTTTGGTAGTGGGACTATCTCATACTGCATTACGCCGTATTCAAAAAATAATCTCAGAGTAGAAGTGCTGATCTAGGATCAGGTCCTCCCCTGTTCATATAATCAAAACTGATCCTATATCAGCACTCTGACTCTTTATGAGTATGGGCCCTGATCTAGGATCAGGTGCACTACCAGGGCTCTGGTCCCTATTCCCTTTATAGTGCACTACCAGGGCTCTGGTCCCTATTCCCTAAATAGTGCACTACCAGGGCTCTGGTCCCTATTCCCTAAATAGTGCACTACCAGGGCTCTGGTCCCTATTCCCTTTATAGTGCACTACCAGGGCTCTGGTCCCTATTCCCTTTATAGTGCACTACCAGGGCTCTGGTCCCTATTCCCTTTATAGTGCACTACCAGGGCTCTGGTCCCTATTCCCTAAATAGTGCACTACCAGGGCTCTGGTCCCTATTCCCTAAATAGTGCACTACCAGGGCTCTGGTCCCTATTCCCTATATAGTGCACTACCAGGGCTCTGGTCCCTATTCCCTATATAGTGCACTACTGGGGCTCTGGTCCCTATTCCCTATATAGTGCACTACCAGGGCTCTGGTCCCTATTCCCTATATAGTGCACTACCAGGGCTCTGGTCCCTATTCCCTAAATAGTGCACTACCAGGGCTCTGATCCCTATTCCCTATATAGTGCACTACCAGGGCTCTGGTCCCTATTCCCTATATAGTGCACTACCAGGGCTCTGGTCAAAAGTAGTGCACTATATAGGGAATATGGTGTCATTTCAGGCACAACCCAAGCCTCACCAACAAATCAAGAGAGGAAGGATTACAGCAACAACACGCCTGTGTGGATTACAGATAAGGTATTCTATTCTACTTCCAACACCTTTAAAAGCTCATTTATATTTTCACAGTTTCACAGTTGGAGAATCACCAAGTTGGGCGGATGAAACTAGTCGTAAACACTAAGCAATCTATATGAATACGTTAATGAAAAAGGCTTGTGGAACTCGGCCAAGACTAGAATGGTTGGCCTGTTCCCAATCCCATGGCCTCTGGTCCTGGTAGGGTGGATCTATTTGCGCAAAGAGTAAACACTCAAGGCACTGTCCTTTGTCCTTTTTGTTTCTAGTCCTTAATTGCTTTGAGGGCTAGCTTTGTTTGGTTTGATACTGGCTCCAGGGGGAATGGGTTAGATAAGGTGTGTGTGTGTGTGTGTGAGAGAGAGAGAGAGAGAGAGAGAGAGAAGAGACTACTGTGGCAGCCTACATTTGTCCTTTCAGATTTTATTATGGTGGCATCAGTTTCTGTTGTTTAACACGTTTGGAATGGTTGGAGTAGTGATAGGATTGTGATAGGCTGAGACGTTTGACAAACTGCTCAAGTCACTGTCTCCAGTATGGCGTAGGGTTGAATGATAGCAGGAAAATGTTATAAGGACATTAATGACGCCCAAACCGATATTTAATTTCTGAATTTTTGGGGCAAGGGTTTGGTTAAGGTTAGGGTTAAGGTAAAGGTCAGTTGTAGGTTTTGGTTGATCAGTTTAAGCGTCGGTTGTGTCCTTAACCTCACCTTCGGTAGAACGATAGGGTTAACCTCCTCCTCCTGCTCAGCAGACCTTCAACTGGGCGGAGTCTGAGTGCACATTGTTTAGTGTTTTCGGCTTGGGAAGGAGAGAGAGAGAATGGTCATATCAGTCTGTGTGAAGGGTCGGTCGACAAGGATCGTGTCAGACTACAAATGATGAAACATCGTGAACGGAACACTACACCGACTCAAATTCCTAAACCCAACCGCGAGACCGACTCGATGATTATGGCCACCGCTGACTCAGCAGTGAGAAGTTTATCAGAAGTCGAAAAATACCTTAACAGCCGGAACGAAATGGTAATAACGACTTTTTTTCTCCATTATTTATTCTACTCCACATAGCCTACGCTGCTCAAACGTTGGAGGCATTGTACTGTATCGTCAACATAATGCAACGAAAGCATCAATATGCGAACACCTGCTGTGTCCCAGTTTTCGTTCAAATCTGATCAAATCTGATTTTACTCACTGGGTCATTCATTTCTTACGTAGGCTTTTGCGCGCATGAATTGGTCTGCTATCCTAGCGTATTGAGGCTCTCTAGTATGTAGGCTACATTGTGTACCATTGCTTGTGTTCATTACATTTTAGGGTAACTTGGAGGTGTTTGCCTCATTTTCATTTAGCCTTCTATTATTTTCAGCCCTGTTCATATTTTTAACACATATATATATATATATATATATATATATATATATTTAAACACAATCATACCATTCAGAATTGCCAAATACATGTTTGGTTCATATTTGAGAAAATAATACAATTGTATTTAACTATGATTTTATTTTTTAACAGTAAAAAAAAACACAACAAAAAACACATAGTAGAATGGTTTTGGTTCAATGCAATGTGCCCTTCTCCTGTTGTCCAAAGCAATGTTCTGTTCTCTCTTCTCTGTTCCGTTTTCTGTTCTTCTGTTCTGATCTCTTACAATGGTTACTGCTCCAAATGACAGCTGGATAGACATGTTCTGAGTCAGATACATGTTTTGCCAGCTGGCTCGTTTTTAGCTCATTCCATGTTATTACAATGTTACAGCTGTACAAGGATAATCAAATCCCCCAGGGTCTTATTGAATAACATGGACTTGTGCACATTATGTAAACGACTTGAGCACTTTGGTAAATGTATTGATAGTTTACACCTTATTCGCAGTAGAGGATTAAACAACCTTATGTTTCAAGATGCATTTAAATGGTTGTAAATATCAGAGTGGCACAATTAAGGAAGTCATTGTTGAACACTGATCCTAATACTAGGCCATCATGCAAATCTAAAACAAAACCAGTCTTCTCTTATAGGCCACACACACACACACATACACATACACACACACACACACACACACACACACACACACACACACACACACACACACACACACACACACACACACACACACACTGTTTCCTCCTGCCTGGAGCACGGTGTGTCTCGTGACTGTTTATGGAGACATTACAAACCAGAAAATCACTCAACTGTTAAAGCGAGAGCAAGTTATTTCTCTTTCTGCTATAGCGATCGTGCCTTCAGGGCAAATTACATTTCATGGATTAACTGATTTGTATGACTGTTGACGGATTGTTGGCGGACTGTTGACGGATTGTTGGCAGACTGTTGGCGGACTGTTGACGGACTGTTGACTGACTGTTGACTGATTGTTGACTGATTGTTGACTGACTGGTTATTTCCAGGCTGTTTATCATGTTTGAACCTGAGTGATGTCTTGACCAGGTTGTTAAAAGGTGTCAAGTCCAAGTTCCCTTTATTACATCACTCACTGTCTCACCTCTCCTTCACGATATGAGTAATAAATTAACATCTGTTGAAATGTATCACCTCAATTATAGCTACACAGATCCCACTTCAAGTCAAATGTTATTAGTCACATGCGCTGAATACAACAGGTGTAGTTGACCTTATTGTGAAATGCTTACTTATAAGCCCTTAACCAACAATGTAGTTCAAGAAATAGAGTTAAGAAAATATTTACTAAATAAACTAAGGTAAAAAAAAATAATACAATAAAATATCAATAACGAGGCTATAAACATTGGGTACCAGGAACCGAGTGCGGGGGTACAGGTTAGTCGAGGTCAATTGTACATGAAGGTAGGGGTAAAGTAACTATGCATAGATAATAAACAGCGAGTAGCAGCAGTGTTAAAATAAGGGGGGGGGGGGTCAATGTAAATAGTCTGGGTGGCCATTTGATTAATTGTTCAGCAGTCTTATGGCTTGGGGGTAGAAGCTGTTAACCTGTCTGGGAACGGGGTTCCGCTAGCAGCCAATGAAATTGCAGGGCGCCAAATACAAATCGACAGAAATCTCATAAATCAAATTTCTCAAACATACAAGTATTAGGCACCAATTTAAAGATAACATTCTTGTTAATCCAGCCACAGTGTCTGATTTCAAAAATGCTTTACAGAGAAAGCTCCACAAACGATTATGTTAGGTCACCACCAAGTCACAGAAAAACCCAGCCATTTTTCCAGCCAAAGAGAGGAGTCACAAAAAGCACAAATAGAGAGAAAATGAATCACTAACCTTTGATGATCTTCATCAGATGACACTCATAGGACTTCATGTTACACAATACATGTATGTTTTGTTCGGTAAAGTTCGTATTTATATCCCAAAATCCCATTTTACATTGGCGTGTTATGTTCAGTAGTTCCAAAACATGCAGTGATTTTGCAGAGAGCCACATAAATTTACAGAAATACTCATTATAAATGTTGATGAAAATATTTCCATGGAAATATAGATAAACTTCTCCTTAATGCAACCGCTGTGTCAGATTTTAAAAAACTTTACGGAAAAAGCATAATCTGAGTATGGCGCTCAGAGCTCAAAACAGCCAAAATAAATATCTGCCATGTTGCGCAGTTAACATTAGTCAGAAATAGTATTATAATAATTCACTTACCTTTGATGATCCTCATCAGAATGCACTCCCAGGAATCCCAGTTCGATTTGATTTGTTCCATAAAGTCCATCAATTATGTCCAAATAGCTTCTTTTGTTAGGGAGTTTGGTAAACAAATCCAAACGCTCGTTCAGGTCCAACCGAACGTCGGACGAAAAGTACAAAAAGTTATATTACAGGGCGTAGAAACTTGTCAAACTAAGTATAGAATCAATCTTTAGGATGTTTTATCATAAATGTTCAATAATGTTCCAACCGGAGAATTCCATTGTCTGTAGAAAAGCAATGGAACGAGAGCTACCTCTCATGTGAAATGCGCGTGACTGAGAACGAGGCTGCTGCCAGACCCCTTAGTCAAACAGCTCTCATCCTTCACAGTAGAAGCCTGAAACAATGTTCTAAAGACGGTTGACATCTAGTGGAAGCCATAGGAAGTGCAAAATGACACATATCCCACTGTGTATTCGATAGGGGCTGAGTTCAAAAACTACAAACCTAAGATTTCCCACTTCCTGTTTGGATTATTTTCTCAGGTTTCTGTCTGCCATATGAGTTCTGTTATACTCACAGACATCATTCAAACAGTTTTAGAAACTTCAGAGTGTTTTCTATCCAATACTAATATTAATATGCATATATTAGTATCTGGGACTGAGTAGGAGGCAGGTTACTCTGGGCACGCTATTCATCCAAAAGTGAAAATGCTGCCCCCTATCCCAAAGAAGTTAAGAAGCCTCTTGGACCTAGACTTGGCGCTCTGGTACCTCTTGCCGTGAGGTAGCAGAGAGAAACGTTTATGACTGGTGACGGGAGACTTTGAAAACAAATTGGGCCTTCCTCTGACACCGCCTAGTATATAGGTCCTGGATGGCAGGAAGCTTGGCCCTAGTGATGTACTGGGCCGTACGCACTACCCTCTGTAGTGGCTTACGGTCGGATGCTGAGAATTTGCCATACCAGGCGGTGATGCAACCAGTAGAACCAGTCAGCTGTAGAACTTTTTGAGGATCTGGGGACCCATGACAAATCTTTTCAGTCACCTGAGGGGGAAAATATTTTGTCGTGCCCTCTTCATGACTGTCTTGGTGTGTTTGGACCATGATAGTTTGTTGGTGGAACTTGAAACTCTTGACCCGCTCCACTACAGTCCCGTTGATGTGAATGGGGTGTGTTTGGCCCTCCTTTTCCTGTATTCCACAATCAGCTCCTTTGTCTTGCTCATGTTGAGTGAGAGGTTGTTGTCCTGGCACCACACTGCCACACTGCCTCCTCCCTATAGGCTGTCTCATCATTGTCGGTGATCAGGCCTACCACTGTTGTGTCGTCAGCAAACTTAATGATGGTGTTGGAGTTTATCTTGGCCACTCTGTGGTGGGTGAACAGGCACCCTTGAGGGGCCCCTGTGTTGAGGATCAGTGTGGCGGATGTGTTGTTACCTACCCATACCATCTGGGGCCGGCCCGTCAGGAAGTCCAGGATCCAGTTGCAGAGGGAGCTGTTTAGTCCCAGGATCCTTAGCTTAGTGATGAGCTTTGTGGGCACTATGGTGTTGAACGCTGACCTGTAATCAATGAAAAGCATTCTCACATAGGTGTTCCTTTTGTCCAGTGTGGGAAAGGGCGGTGTGGAATGCGATTGAGATTGCATCATCTGTGGATCTGTCTAACACCAATGTCCTTAATGCATTTCACTGGGCTGCAATCCAACTGTAGGCCTATGCTTGATATACTTTATAGGCAAATGTATCTGCATTGATATACATGTTTTATTCCTTAGCCTACCAAGGTCAATATAGTTTTGTGATTTAATATTTTCAGACATGATTTACAATTTGTTATTTAGTTTAAGTTTGATAAAATAAAATAAAAATATTTCTTTTGTATATTGCTTAGTTTCAGTTTTAGTGTTAATTACAGAAAGTAGCATATGCGGAGTGGGAGGGAGGAGGGGGAGGGAGGAGGAGGGAGGCAGGGAGGAGGGGGGGGAGGGAGCAAGGGGGGAGGGGGGAGCCATTTATGTGTTTTGAGGATGTCAGTTCTCGCCACTGGGGGGTCAGTAAGACATAAGGCGATAGACATAAATATCTGTATCTGTGTCATTATGGTGTCTATGATAGCATGGGCAGAGCCATTGAGGCGGCCATCGCCGTCTTAAATAGTCAATTTTCTTCTTCACATGTAAAATGAATTGGCTGATCCCTCCTGATGACCAGGCTGTCACGACTCCAAACGGGTCATCACATCATGCCAACCGGGACATCAAGTCATGCCAACGGGGACATCAAGTCATGCCAACCGGGACATCAAGTCATGCCAACCGGGACATCAAGTCATGCCAACCGGGACATCAAGTCATGCCAACAGGCTCATCAAGTCATGCCAACTGGCTCATCAAGTCATGCCAACCGGGACATCAAGTCATGCCAACTGGCTCATCAAGTCATGCCAACTGGCTCATCAAGTCATGCCAGCAGGGACACCAAGTCATGCCAACTGGCTCATTAAGTCATGCCAGCCGGGACACCAAGTCATGCCAACTGGGTCATCAAGTCATGCCAACCAGGACATCAGGAGGGATTAGCCAATGAAGTTGGAAGTCCCGCCCAGTTGACTAAATCAAAATGGCGAAAGTCCTCAATGACACTACACATGCTAACACAGACTTTTGGCCGCTAGAGCACTCCATACAACTCCATGGTCAGGACATAGGTTTGGTTAGGTTTAAATAAGAAAACTATCCTAATGTGACTTGGATTTAAAGCACTCTTTGTTTTTACTTTAGTAGAAGATGTAAAGAATAATCAAGTACCTTTATCTGACAGAGGAAACAACAAATGATGTTATGTTATGTTTATGGAATATTAAACATGAATCACTGACTAACCCCTATAAGAAAACACCTGCAACAACGGCAAAAAACAATACAACACTTCTTCACAAATCTATCATGTCACAGCCAGCTTGTGTTTGTGTGTGTGTGTGTGTGTGTGGGGGGGGGTTCCGTTCAACCAAACACAATTTTCTGGTTTATCTTCAAGAAGACTCTGTGTTCCAGAGAGGTGGATGTTCTGTTTCTCAAGTCTGATGACAGGCTGAATATTCTCTCCACAAATGCTTGGGATGCAGGGACAGAAACCAGATCCACTGCCACAGAGAACAGATTAGAATAAACAACCATTCTTACCTGCCAGAACTGGAGAGGTGACATAAGTAAACATTTCCCCTTTGACCTTTTCCAGGTATTTAGCTCACACAGGTCACTTAGTGCCCTGCCAGGTTGACCTTTCAAATGGACAGTGACCTCAGACGCAATCAAATCCAATTGTATTGGTCATATACACATGGTTAGCAGATGTTATTGCGAGTGTAGCGAAATTCTTGTGCTCCTAGTTCCTGACAGTGCAGCAATATCTAACATGGTAATCTAACAATTCCACAACAACAACCTAATACACATAAATCTAAGTAAAGGAATGGAATAAGAATATATATACCATTAAAAAGTTTGGGGTCACTTAGATATTTCATTTTTTTTGTCCATTAAAATGACATAAAATTGATCAGAAATACAGTGTAGACATTGTTAATGTTGTAAATGACTATTGTAGCTGGAAACGGCTGATTTCTTATGAAATATCTACATAGGCGTTGTCGTGTCTTTGGCTATGGCGGATTAAATGATATGACATGCTATTCTATAAAATCCTTTCTCTGTAATTAATATTACCTGATTGAGCTAATCAGGTGAATGTAATTAACTAGAGAGTCGGGGCACCACAAAATCATATTTATAGAGCTGTTATCTTCCGAATAAACTCTTAAAGACCTAGTAATATTTTACATCAATAGCAGTCAATATCAATCGTCATCTTAATTCAGTCTCATCTGAAAGTTGTAAATTCTTGGTTATCTTCAAGAACCCTGGCTAACAAGTTGAATCAGCAATGCAAAATAGAGTTTAATTATTTATTTACTAAATACCTAACTAATCACACAGAATTACATATACACAGAATGAATCATACCTTGATTACAAATTATATCATGAAGGAAAACGTCCCTAGCGGGCGGAACAGATATGACAGCTGGTTACTCAAAGAAAAGGGGCGGGGTTTGAGTGAAAGAGCGGGAAGACACAAAGAACTAAGGGAGAAGCGATGTCTATCATAAATACAGTATCTTATGCATTCTAAATTACCGCCCATTTGGAAAAGGAAAATGCAATAAATATTTACTCTGAGCTGCGCTTCGGTAGGTTGGTGGTAGATGGAAGGCCGTGTTGCCAAACCGAGTCCTTTGTCCTTTGAAGAATGTCTCTGGTGGTCAATTGGATATGTTGTAGTAACGTCGTTGTGTGGTAGACGGGATACTCTGTCTGTTCTTTCCTAGCCCACGTTTGCAGCTGCTGTTGCTAACTCAACGGCTACGAGGTATCACTTCTGTAGTGAATAAGAGTTCAAAGGTCATACCATTCGCAACCAAAGCTCACGCTGAGGTTGGCTTAGTTCTGTAGTTGACATGTTAGTCCTTTTAACGCAGAGGCTGCAAACCTCACGTACTTGGAACAGGAGGTTACATTTTCGTCAAGGCTTTATATAGTGGAGCGAGAACGGTGTGTTTGATAAGTTTTATAAAGTTTTATGTCCCTTCACAGGGGCGGGCCACTGATTGAGCAGAACCCTATAACCTTATGAAAACCCAAATCTCTCATTTGGAAGCTAAAATTACATTTCATCTCTTCACCAATAATTTTATATTCAAACATTTAAATTGAACAACAATTCCATGTGAATCCGATAACTACAATGTGCAGACTTTCCACGGTAGAGTTTGTCATTCTATCATTGATGAGAACATCTCAGATGACAACCGAACTGACATCATATTCATTAAGTACCACTGCATATGTTCAATTGGTCGGATTACCAGAATATAGTTAATTCCCCCCCCCCACCTTCTGATGTTCCCAGAATCTCTATGTTAACCAAAGGATTTTCAAATGTCACATCAGTAGGGTAGAGAGAGGAAAAAGGGGGGAGAGTTATTTATGACTGTCATAAACCTACCCCCAGGCCAACGTCATGACAGCGTACAGAGGCCATTATCAGCAACCATCACTCCTGTGTTCCAATGGCACGTTGTGTTAGCTAATCCAATTTATAATTTTAAAAGGCTAATTGATCATTAGAAAACCCTTTTGCAATTATGTTAGCACAGCTGAAAACTTGTTCTGATTAAAGAAGCAATTAAACTGGCCTTCTTTAGACTAGTTGAGTATCTGGAGAATCAGCATTTGTGGGTTCCATTACAGACTCAAAATGGCCAGAAACAAAGACCTTTCTCCTGAAACTCGTCAGTCTATTCTTCTTCTGAGAAATGAAGGCTATGCCATACGATAAATTGCCAAGAAACTGAAGATCTCGTACAACGCTGTGTACTACTCCCTTCACAGAACCGTGAAAACTGGTTCTAACCAGAATAGAAAGAGGAGTGGGAGGCCCCGGTGCACAACTGAGCAAGAGGACGTTCTCTAGATTTTCCTCAAAGTTTAGAATGAAGAAAAACTCAAACTAAACATAATTTATTATGTTTTTTTTGTTGTATTTTTGCACCCAAAGATAATAGTTTCAGGATTGTTTTAGTTTTTAACTTTTTATTTTTAAATTTCAGTTCACTAAATAGTTTTTCCAATTTATATATTTTTTGTTTCAGTTTTTGTTTACTATAATAACCTTGTAGCCTACTTATCTTTCCTGTTCTTGCCAGTCAGACAACCTTTAACCAGGATGCAATATTGCTGAACATTATGAGGCCTATAACTCAAACTGTGGTTATGTACCTTGATAATCCCCCACTGACTAAGAGCTCAACACATTAAGACGTCATAACTCAACTAGCGGTTATACTTAATGACACCGATTAAAGTTTCACATTCGTAAGTTGTCTGACTGGTTCTCACTTCTTCTTCGTTACCTCCTTACTTCTTTACCCTGCGTTTATGCTTAACTTACTTCTTTCTGCCGATAATGAATTACCTGTACTTAATCTATGCTAAGTCAGGTTTTCACAAGCCTTTATAACTATACCTACTCCTATGCTATACTACTACAGCTTCAACATTCACAAGCTGTCGGACTGGTGCTTACTTATTTCTTTAAGTTCCTCACACTTCATTCATGTTTACTCCAGCCATCCAAGCCATAGACTGTTCTCTCTGCTCCCGCGCGTCAAGCAGTACCAGTGCATCAAGTCTGACACCAACAGGCTCCTGAACAGCGTCTATCCCCAAGCCATAAGACGGCTAAATAGCTATAAAAAAAAATGGCTACCCGCTCTATCTGAGTTCAGCCTTGAATTGTATTTATATTTTAGGAATTTGATTTATTCTGTCTTCATGTACACTCACAGGAGTCTACACACACACACACACACACACACGCACACACACGATAACATGATGACATACGCACTAGACACACACGGACACATGGATTTTGTGTTGTAGATATGTGGTAGTGGAGTATGGGCCTGAGGGCACACACTTAGTGTGTTGGGAATTCTAGAATGAATGTATTGTGATGTTTTTAAAATGGTATAACTGCCTTAATTCTGCCGGACACCAGGAAGAGTAGCTGCTGCCTTGGCAGGAATGAATGGGGATCCATAATAAACCCCAGGAAGAGTAGCTGCTGTCTTGGCAGGAATGAATGGGGATCCATAATAAACCCCAGGAAGAGTAGCTGCTGTCTTGGCAGGAATGAATGGGGATCCATAATAAACCCCAGGAAGAGTAGCTGCTGTCTTGGCAGGAATGAATGGGGATCCATAATAAATATAAATATACGCTGCTGCTAGTCTGTTTATCATATATCCCGATGCCTAGTCACCTTACCCCTATACATATCTACCTCTATCACTCCAGTATCCCTGCACATTGTAAATATGGTATTGGAGCAAACCCTGTGTAGTGGAAAAACCACTCAGGAGGCAGTCCGACGAGGAACAGGATGACCTGTGTCTTCTTCAGGTCATATAAGACAACAAATCTATTTTCTATTTTCTATTTGTCTTGTGTTTTTGTTCTACCTTATTTTTAGTACTGCATTGATATTGATTACTGCATTGTTGGGTTTAGAGATTGCAAGAAAGGCATTTCCCTATACTTGTGCGCACTACAGTCCCTGGTTCGAATCCAGGCTGCATCACATCTTGCCGTGATTGGGAGTCCCGTAGCTCGGCGCACAATTGGCCCAGTGTCGTCTGGGTTTGGCCGGGGGTAGGTCGTCATTGTAAATAAACATTTGTTCTTAACTTACTTGGCTAGTTAAATAAAGGTTAAATAAAAATAAAAAACCATTTAAACTAGAGGTCGACCGATTAATCGGAATGGCCGATTAATTAGGGCCGATTTCAAGTTTTCATAACAATCGGTAATCGGCATTTTTGGACATCGATTATTGCCGATTACATTGCACTCCACGAGGAGATTGCGTGGCAGGCTGACTACCTGTTATGTGAGTGCAGCAAGGAGCCAAGGTAAGATGCTAGCTAGCATTAAACGTATCTTATAAAAAACAATCAATCTTAACATAATCACTAGTTAACTACATATGGTTGATGATATTACTAGTTTATCTAGCTTGTCCTGTGTTGCATATAATCGATGCAGTGCCTGTTAATTTATCATTGAATCACAGCCTACTTTGCCAAACGCATTTGTGAAAAAAGCACTGTCGTTGCACCAATGTGTACCTAACCATAAACATCAATGCCTTTCTTAAAATCAATACACAAGTATACATTTTTAAACCAGCATATTTAGTTAATATTGCCTGCTAATAGGAATTTCTTTTAACTAGGGAAATTGTGTCACTTCTCTTGTGTTCTGTGCAAGCAGAATCGGGGTATATACAGTGGTTTGGGCCGCCTGGCTCGTTGCGAACTGTGTGAAGACCATTTCTTCCTAACAAAGACCGTAATTATTTTGCCAGAATTGTACATAATTAAGACATAACATTGAAGGTTGTGCAATGTAACAGCAATATTTAGACTGATGCCACCCGTTACGGAACGGTCCGTATTTCACTGAAAGAATAAACGTTTTGTTTTCGAAATCATAGTTTCCGGATTTGACCATATTAATGACCTAAGGCTCGTATTTCTGTGTATTATTATATTATAATTAAGTCTATGATTTGATAGAGCAGTCTAACTGAGCGGTGGTAAGCAGTAGGAGGTCTACAGTAGGTCTAGTCTATATGATACACATGGCTGGAGGTCTACAGTAGGTCTGGTCTATAAGATACACATGGCTGGAGGTCTACAGTAGGTCTGGTCTATATGATACACATGGTTGGAGGTCTACAGTAGGTCTGGTCTATATGATACACATGGCTGGAGGTCTACAGTAGGTCTGGTCTATATGATACACATGGCTGGAGGTCTACAATAGGTCTGGTCTATATGATACACATGGCTGGAGGTCTACAGTAGGTCTGGTCTATATGATACACATGGCTGGAGGTCTACAGCAGGTCTAGTCTATATGATACACATACATTGCCTTGCGAAAGTATTCGGCCCCCTTGAACTTTGCGACCTTTTGCCACATTTCAGGCTTCAAACATAAAGATATAAAACTGTATTTTTTTGTGAAGAATCAACAACAAGTGGGACACAATCATGAAGTGGAACGACATTTATTGGATATTTCAAACTTTTTTAACAAATCAAAAACTGACAAATTGGGCGTGCAATATTATTCAGCCCCCTTAAGTTAATACTTTGTAGCGCCACAATAATTTTGCACGCCCAATTTTTAAGTTTTTGATTTGTTAAAAAAGTTTGAAATATCCAATAAATGTCGTTCCACTTCATGATTGTGTCCCACTTGTTGTTGATTCTTCACAAAAAAATACAGTTTTATATCTTTATGTTTGAAGCCTGAAATGTGGCAAAAGGTCGCAAAGTTCAAGGGGGCCGAATACTTTCGCAAGGCACTGTAGGTCTAGTCCACGTCCCATGTATATTAGGTCTAGTCCATATCCCATGTATATTAGGTCTAGTCCACGTTCCATGTGTGTTTTAGGTCGAGTCCATATCCCATGTATATTAGGTCTAGTCCACGTTCCATGTGTGTTTTAGGTCTAGTCCATGTCCCATGTATATTAGGTCTAGTCCATATCCCATGTATATTAGGTCTAGTCCACGTTCCATGTGTGTTTTAGGTCTAGTCCATGTCCCATGTGTGTTAGGTCTAGTCCATATCCCATGTATATTAGGTCTAGTCCATGTCCCATGTGTGTTAAGTCTAGTCCAGGTCCCATGTTCCTAACATATTGCTCAGTATATGTCTGCTGCAGAGAGACAAGAGAGCCATAAAAGTAAGGGAAGTAAAAGTGCTGAAATCATGTTGGCTAACTATTTTTTTAAAGAAGATGGAGGACAAGTTATAGGATGACAAATACCAGTTTTGGTGCAGGTACAGCCGATTAGCGCGAGCTAACACTACCTAGCAAATCGATCAAAATATCAATATAATATTGTCCAAAATGGTATTGATATGTAACTGTATCTATTTTTCCCCCATCGCTAGTTAGCAGGATGTCTCTAGCAGCAGGGCAGAGGAGTGTGTCTGTCTCTCTCTCTCTCCTTCCCTCTCCACTGAGCCCTCGTTCCACTGAGGCTAGCTAGAGGGATGTCTCTAGCAGCAGGGCAGAGTGGTGTGTCTGTCTCTCTCTCCTTCGTTCCACTGAGGCTAGCTAGAGGGCTGTCTCTAGCAGCAGGGCAGAGTGGTGTGTCTGTCTCTCTCTCCTTCCCCCTCCACTGAGCCCTCGTTCCACTGAGGCTAGCTAGAGGGATGTCCCTAGCAGCGGGGCAGAGTGGTGTGTCTGTCTCTCTCTCCTTCCCCCTCCACTGAGCCCTCGTTCCACTGAGGCTAGCTAGAGGGATGTCCCTAGCAGCGGGGCAGAGTGGTGTGTCTGTCTCTCTCTCCTTCCCCCTCCACTGAGCCCTCGTTCCACTGAGGCTAGCTAGAGGGATGTCTCTAGCAGCAGGGCAGAGAGTGTGTCTGTCTCTCTCTCCTTCCCCCTCTCTTTCGTTGCACTGAGGCTAGCTAGAGGGATGTCTCTAGCAGCAGGGCAGAGTGGTGTGTCTGTCTCCATGAGGATCAGTTTTGACCAGCTGCCTGGAAGGAATACCAATAAAGCACCACAGGATCCTTCTTCTCTCTCATAGTGTGTGTTCTTCTTCTCTGCAGTGGTGTGAAATGAAGGGCTGTTTTGTTCTCAGAGAGAGAGAGAGAGAGAGAGAGAGAGAGAGAGAGAGAGAGAGAGAGAGAGAGAGAGAGAGGGAGAGAGAGAGAGAAAGAGAGAGGGGGGAGAGAGAGAGAGAGAGGGGGGGGGGGGGGGGGAGAGAGAGGGGGGGTAGAGAGAGAGAGAGGGGGGGGGAGAGAGAGAGAGAGGGGGGAGAGAGAGAGAGGGGAGAGAGAGAGGGGGGGGGAGAGAGAGAGAGAGGAGTCCCTGTCCTACCTTTACCCACTTGCAATGAATCAAAAAATTATGTGTTTGCATTAAGGTTGTTATGATCGAACAGATAAGGTGGCCTGTGTCTATTGTGTGGACTAGCAGAATATACATCCTTGTAACAACAAAGGGCCATAGCTTCCTGTTTGCTTAAAAAAAAATAGTATGTTACTAAAACATTCCCTGTGGAGGCGCAGTGGGTTCAGTGTGGATCTGACTTAATCCTTCCCCCTCTAGCTACCTAACCACACACAGCTCAATAAGTTAAAATGTCTGTCCCTTATTTATCAGTTTAACACTCTTTAGTATATGGCTTATTCACATTATTTACGACATAACTCCTAGTTATTTACCAACGAAGGACCACTTTGGATTTTTTTTTTTTTTATGTTTCAATTTCAACTATATTTAACTAGGTAGTCTAGTTGAGAACAAGTTCTCATTTGCAACTGTGACCTGGCCAAGATAAAGCATAGCAATTCGACTCATACAACAACACAGAGTTACACATAAACAAAACATACAGTCAATAACACAGTAGAACAAAAGAAAACAAAAAGTCTATATACACTGAGTGCAAATGAGGTAAGATAAGGAAATAAATAGAAATTCAGTGCTTAACTTTGGGAATACAGTGCTTAACTCTGGGAATACAGTGCTTAACTCTGGGAATACAGTGCTTAACTCTGGGAATACAGTGCTTAACTCTGGGAATACAGTGCTTAACTCTGGGAATACAGTGCTTAACTCTGGGAATCCAGTGTGCTTCTAACTGTATATGTTTTTAACCCAAATAAATGCAATTCAACGAGCAAAGTTTGCCATTAGCAGGATGTCTCTAGCAGCAGGGCAGAGGAGTGTGTCTGTCTCTCTCTCTCTCCTTCCCCCTCTCCCTCGTTCCAGGGCAGAGGAGTGTGTCTGTCTCTCTCTCTCTCCTTCCCCCTCTCCCTCGTTCCAGGGCAGAGGAGTGTGTCTTTCAACGAGCAAGGTTTGCCATGTGTTCTACCCTCTTGTCAAGGAGTCGCTAGAGACTCAAAACCACAAGAGAGTAGAACATATTTCAAACTTTGCTTGCTGACTGATTCCAGTTTTGGAGCTTCCATTGTCGTAATCTAGAATCGGCGTGCTTAACTCCATAGTTCAGGCATAAGAACTGGAAGTGTTAGGCAGATTGTAATATAGATACCTATCCAAGTCTATGGCCGATTATAACAGCCCTTCTCAATGCCCCCATTGTAGTGTACAATGTAAGGTAATACAGTGCCTTGCGAAAGTATTCGGCCCCCTTGAACTTTGCGATCTTTTGCCACATTTCAGGCTTCAAACATAAAGATATAAAACTGTCTTTTTTTGTGAAGAATCAACAACAAGTGGGACACAATCATGAAGTGGAACGACATTTATTGGATATTTCAAACTTTTTTAACAAATCAAAAACTGAAAAATTGGGCGTGCAAAATTATTCAGCCCCTTTACTTTCAGTGCAGCAAACTCTCTCCAGAAGTTCAGTGAGGATCTCTGAATGATCCAATGTTGACCTAAATGACTAATGATGATAAATACAATCCACCTGTGTGTAATCATGTCTCCGTATAAATGCACCTGCACTGTGATAGCCTCAGAGGTCCGTTAAAAGCGCAGAGAGCATCATGAAGAACAAGGAACACACCAGGCAGGTCCGAGATACTGTTGTGAAGAAGTTTAAAGCCGGATTTGGATACAAAAAGATTTCCCAAGCTTTAAACATCCCAAGGAGCACTGTGCAAGCGATAATATTGAAATGGAAGGAGTATCAGAACACTGCAAATCTACCAAGACCTGGCCGTCCCTCTAAACTTTCAGCTCATACAAGGAGAAGACTGATCAGAGATGCAGCCAAGAGGCCCATGATCACTCTGGATGAACTGCAGAGATCTACAGCTGAGGTGGGAGACTCTGTCCATAGGACAACAATCAGTCGTATATTGCACAAATCTGGCCTTTATGGAAGAGTGGCAAGAAGAAAGCCATTTCTTAAAGATATCCATAAAAAGTGTCGTTTAAAGTTTGCCACAAGCCACCTGGGAAACACACCAAACTTGGCGTAAAAGCAACACAGCTCATCACCCTGAACACACCATCCCCACTGTCAAACATGGTGGTGGCAGCATCATGGTTTGGGCCTGCTTTTCTTCAGCAGGGACAGGGAATATGGTTAAAATTGATGGGAAGATGGATGGAGCCAAATACAGGACCATTCTGGAAGAAAACCTGATGGAGTCTGCAAAAGACCTGAGACTGGGATGGAGATTTGTCTTCCAACAAGACAATGATCCAAAACATAAAGCAAAATCTACAATGGAATGGTTCAAAAATAAACATATCCAGGTGTTAGAATGGCCAAGTCAAAGTCCAGACCTGAATCCAATCGAGAATCTGTGGAAAGAACTGAAAACTGCTGTTCACAAATGCTCTCCATCCAACCTCACTGAGCTCGAGCAGTTTTGCAAGGAGGAATGGGAAAAAATGTCGGTCTCTCGATGTGCAAAACTGATAGAGACATACCCCAAGCGACTTACAGCTGTAATCGCAGCAAAAGGTGGCGCTACAAAGTATTAACTTAAGGGGGCTGTATAATTTTGCACGCCCAATTTTTCAGTTTTTGATTTGTTAAAAAAGTTTGAAATATCCAATAAATGTCGTTCCACTTCATGATTGTGTCCCACTTGTTGTTGATTCTTCACAAAAAAATACAGTTTTATATCTTTATGTTTGAAGCCTGAAATGTGGCAAAAGGTCGCAAAGTTCAAGTGGGCCGAATACTTTCGCAAGGCACTGTATATCAAATTGGATTATAACAGCAGTAACAGCAGTATAACTGGCCCTTCTCAATGCCCCCACAATGTTAGGTAATATATCAAATTGGATTATAACTCAGATCACTGATCCAAGGGATTCGCAGCGCAAGATATTAGAACAATATCTTCTATTAGTACAGAGTGCTCTATTGGCCCTGACCATGGCCAAACAACAAGTTGTCTGGCAGGGGATTTGAGTTGTTGGTTGGTTCTACATCAGGGGTGTCAAACATATGGCTTAAGTAAAAAATGACGGTTGTTGATAATGGGCCCCTGTACACCTATGTAGATATTCCATTAAAAAAAAATCTGCCGTTTCCAGCTACAGTAGTCATTTACAACATTAACAATGTCTACACTGTATTTCTGATCAATTTGATGTTATTTTAATGGGGGGAAAAAAGTGCTTTTTCTTTAAAAAACAAGGACATTTCTAAGTGACCCCAAACTTTTGAACGGTAGTGTACATGTACATATTACCTCAAGTAACCCATACCCCTGCACATTGACTCGGTACCGGTTCCCCCTGTATATACTGTGCCTTGCGAAAGTCTTCTCCCCCTTGGCATTTTTCCTATATTGTTGCCTTACAACCTGGAATTAAAATAGATTTTTTGGGGGGGTTTGTATCATTTGATTTACACAACATTTGTTTTTTTTAACCTTGATTTAACTAGGCAAGTCAGTTAAGAACAAATTCTTATTTTCAATGACGGCCTAGGAACAGTGGGTTAACTGCCTGTTCAAGGGCAGAACGACAGATTTGTACCTTGTCAGCTACCTTATTATTTAGGGGCTTCATAGTAAAGGGGTTGAATACAATATGCACACACCACTTTTCTGTTTGATTTGATTGATTTGAGTTATTTTTTTCATTTCACTTCACCAATTTGGACTATTGTGTATATGTCAAATACATGAAATAAAAAATAAAATAAATAATAAAAATGTATTTAAATTACAGGTTGTAATGCAACAAAATAGGACAAATCAAGGGGGGTGAATACTTTTGCAAGGCACAGTATATATACATACAGTAATATATATATTATACATACACTGTACAGCCTCGTTATTGTTATTTCATTGGGTACCTTTTTTATTTCCTGAGCACCAAGAGAGGAAGTCACAAGGTGAAGAGTTTAACTCTTATTAGTATTAAAACTGTATTGTTGGTTAAAGGCTTGTAAGTAAGCATTTCACTGTAAGGTCTACACCTGTTTGTATACATTTGATTTGAAGATATACGTCTTTGGGCCTGGATGATGATGTGTGTTGGGATGGGGTTGTGTTGGGTGGAGTTGTGTTGGGCTGGTTTGTGTTGGTTGGGGAGGGGAGGGGAGGGGTGGGTTGTGTTGGGCTGGGCTGGGTTGTGTGTTGGGTGGGGTTGTGTTGGGTGGGGTTGTGTTGGGCTGGGTTGTGTTGGTTGGGGAGGGGAGGGGTGGGTTGTGTTGGTGGTGGGTTGTGTTGGTTGGGGAGGGGTGGGTTGTGTTGGGCTGGGTTGTGTGTTGGGTGGGGTTGTGTTGGGCTGGGTTGTGTGTTGGCTGGGGTTGTGTTGGGCTGGGTTGTGTTGGGTGGGGTTGGGGAGGGGAGGGGTGGGTTGTGTTGGGCTGGGTTGTGTGTTTTGGTGGGGTTGTGTTGGGCTGGGTTGTGTGTTGGCTGGGGTTGTGTTGGGCTGGGTTGTGTTGGGTGGGGTTGGGGAGGGGAGGGGTGGGTTGTGTTGGGCTGGGTTGTGTGTTGGGTGGGGTTGTGTTGGGCTGGGTTGTGTTGGGTGGGGTTGGGGAAGGGAGGGGTGGGTTGTGTTGGGCTGTGTGTTGGGTGGGGTTGGGTTGGGTGGGGTGGGGTTGGGGAGGGGTGGGTTGTGTTGGGCTGGGTTGTGTGTTGGGTGGGGTTGTGTTGGGTGGGGTTGGGGAGGGGTGGGTTGTGTTGGGTGGAGTTGTGTTGTGTTGGGTGGGGTTGTGTTGGGTGGGGTTGTGTTGGTTGAGGAGGGGAGGGGTGGGTTGTGTTGGGGGTGGGTTGAGTTGTGTTAGGATGGGTTGTCAATCTCTTTTGACTGACACACTAAACTGAAGAACTCAGGATAGATGACTCAGATTGGCGTGTGTGTGCGTGTGTCCGTGTGTGCGTGTGTGTGTCCGCGTGTGTGTGTCCGTGTGTGTGTGCGTGTGTCCGTGTGTGTGTGTGTGTGTGTGTGTGTGTGGTAACACAAATATCGGACACTTTTTAGGCCCAGCACCGGTGTAAATCTCTACAGTGGAAATGACCCATGAGACTACCCTGTGAGACCCAAACATTGCACGCCCCCATAATTTCTCCTTACATTTTCAGAATCCTCTTTCCACTCCTCTCTGTTTGTTGGGCCACGAGTCCTCAGGCCGGGGGCACCTGACCATATGAACCCCACTCCACTCCACAGCACCCTCCTCTCCCTCTGGCCTCTGCCTCCCAAGAGTATAGGCCCCTCAAACTCAACTCTGGACCTCGAAGCCAGTTTCACTGCATTTCTTCATTGTTCCCATCTAATCAGGGACTGCTTTAGACCTGGGACACCAGGTGTGCAGTTAATTATCAGGTAGAACAGAAAAGCAACAGCCTCCGGACCTTGTTGGGTAAGAGTTGACTAACCCTGTTATCGGCTATATGCCCGCACAGCTCAAGTGAAAATTAGGGCGTCCCCACGGCAACTTGAAAGTACAGCCGGTGCACATTCTTATGAGCTTTGATTCAGTTAGAAGAGCCTCTCATCCAGGGAAAAGTACAGATTGTAAAACAGAAAGTAGGAACGTGAGATGAACAGCAGCTTAAGTTCTAGCGTGACAAGGAACAAGTGCTCAGTAAATGTCAATGTACCGAACCCATTATTCCTTCCGACCCAGTCATGTCGGGCTTTGCCTCAGCTGCAGGCTATACCATTAGTGTCGAGCCAAGCGTTGTCAATATAGCAGTCATCCGAGTACCAAACCTCTCCTTTCAATTAATCTATGTTTGTTTCTATGTTCCATATCATAGCACCTTTCAGTACTTTAACCCCATTAGCAGCTTTAATATACACCTAAAATAGCCAAAACAAATTTTTTTTTCGAACCAAAGACATGAAATCAAATAACTTTTGCCACAAGCATTTTCCAGTAGTGCCAGAGTCAGACTATCATGCAATGCATTCTGGGTAACTCTGAGGCCGACACAGACAAGTGTTTGTGTTGCTCTCTGAACTCAAATGCACCTCTTGTAATCGGACCAGACTGACACACACATACACACACACACACACACACACACACACACACACACTGAGTGGACCATTTTGAGTTTCCGAAGGATTTAAAATACAGTGTTCTGTTGGAGTAGGCGCCATCTTAGATATTACAATAAGATTAAACTCGTCCCTCACAGGGCCCATATGTCAGGATTCAGGACACTCACAGGATTCAGGACACTGAATGACTGATTCAGCACAGAGGATCCATATGCATTAGGTGGTCCGTTGGACCGCAGTCCAAATCCCGGGCCAGAGGCTGGACAATGGGTTGTTCTCTGCAGAGAAAGAGGTTTCTGTTTAGCGAGGCTTGACACACAGTGTGAGGTTGGAGAAAGCGAGGGAGAGGGAGATGTTGAGAGAGTGAGGCTGGAGAGAGAGACGGGCATAGTTGTGGTTGTCTGTTCTGCCTCTTGATCTTCAGTATTTCTACATATTATACAGTAGCTACATGCTACGATAGGCAGATATATAGTAGCTATATGCTACGATATAATGACAGATACAGTAGCTACATGCTACGATAGAATGACAGATTCAGTAGCTACATGCCAGGATAGAATGACAGATTCAGTAGCTACATGCTACGATAGAATGACAGATTCAGTAGCTACATGCTACGATAGAATGACAGATTCAGTAGCTACATGCTACGATAGAATGACAGATTCAGTAGCTACATGCTACGATACAATGACAGATTCAGTAGCTACATGCTACGATACAATGACAGATTCAGTAGCTACATGCTACGATAGAATGACAGATTCAGTAGCTACATGCTACGATAGAATGACAGATTCAGTAGCTACATGCTACGATAGAATGACAGATACAGTAGCTACATGCTACGATAGAATGACAGATTCAGTAGCTACATGCTACGATAGAATGACAGATACAGTAGCTACATGCTACGATAGAATGACAGATTCAGTAGCTACATGCTACGATAGAATGACAGATTCAGTAGCTACATGCTACGATAGGATACCTCCACCACACTCACCCCTCTCTCCCTGGCCTGTCTCCCCCTGTCTGGTACAGGTACCTCCACCAGACTCACCCCTCTCCCCCTGTCTGGTACAGGTACCTCCACCACACTCACCCCTCTCTCCCTGGCTGGTACAGGTATCTCCACCACACTCACCCCTCTCTCCCTGTCTGGTACAGGTACCTACACCAGACTCACCCCTCTCTCCCTGTCTGGTACAGGTACCTCTACCAGACTCACCCCTCTCTCCCTGGCCTGTCTCCCCCTGTCTGGTACAGGTACCTCTACCACACTCCCCCCTCTCTCCCTGTCTGGTACAGGTACCTCCACCACACTCACCCCTCTCTCCCTGGCCTGTCTGGTACAGGTACTCCCACCACACTCCCCCCTCTCCCTGGCCTGTCTCTCCCTGTCTGGTACAGGTACCTCCACCACACTCACCCCTCTCTCACTGGCCTGTCTCCCCTGTCTGGTACAGGTACCTCCACCACACTCACCCCTCTCTCACTGGCCTGTCTCCCCTGTCTGGTACAGGTACCTCCACCACACTCACCCCTCTCTCACTGGCCTGTCTCCCCTGTCTGGTACAGGTACCTCCACCACACTCACCCCTCTCTCCCTGGCCTGTCTCCCCCTGTCTGGTACAGGTACCTCCACCACACTCACCCCTCTCTCCCTGGCCTGTCACCCCCTGTCTGGTACAGGTACCTCCACCACACTCACCCCTCTCTCCCTGGCCTGTCTCCCCCTGTCTGGTACAGGTACCTCCACCACACTCACCCCTCTCTCCCTGGCCTGTCACCCCCTGTCTGGTACAGGTACCTCCACCACACTCACCCCTCTCTCCCTGGCCTGTCTCCCCCTGTCTGGTACAGGTACCTCCACCAGACTCACCCCTCTCCCCCTGTCTGGTACAGGTACCTCCACCACACTCACCCCTCTCTCCCTGTCTGGTACAGGTACCTCCACCACACTCACCCCTCTCTCCCTGTCTGGTACAGGTACCCCCACCACACTCCCCCCTCTCTCCCTGTCTGGTACAGGTACCTCCACCACACTCACCCCTCTCTCCCTGTCTGGTACAGGTACCTCCACCACACTCACCCCTCTCTCCCTAGCTGGTACAGGTATCTCTACCACACTCCCCCCTCTCTCCCTGTCTGGTACAGGTACCTCCACCACACTCACCCCTCTCTCCCTGGCCTGTCTCTCCCTGTCTGGTACAGGTACCTCCACCACACTCACCCCTCTCTCCCTGGCCTGTCTCCCCCTGTCTGGTACAGGTACCTCCACCACACTCACCCCTCTCTCCCTGGCCTGTCACCCCCTGTCTGGTACAGGTACCTCCACCACACTCACCCCTCTCTCCCTGTCTGGTACAGGTACCTCCACCACACTCACCCCTCTCTTCCTGGCCTGTCTGGTACAGGTACCTCCACCAGACTCACCCTTCTCTCCCTGTCTGGTACAGGTACCTCCACCAGACTCACCCCTCTCTCCCTGTCTGGTACAGGTACCTCCACCACACTCACCCCTCTCTCACTGGCCTGTCTCCCCTGTCTGGTACAGGTACCTCCACCACACTCACCCCTCTCTCACTGGCCTGTCTCCCCTGTCTGGTACAGGTACCTCCACCACACTCACCCCTCTCTCCCTGGCCTGTCTCCCCCTGTCTGGTACAGGTACCTCCACCACACTCACCCCTCTCTCACTGGCCTGTCTCCCCTGTCTGGTACAGGTACCTCCACCACACTCACCCCTCTCTCACTGGCCTGTCTCCCCTGTCTGGTACAGGTACCTCCACCACACTCACCCCTCTCTCCCTGGCCTGTCTCCCCCTGTCTGGTACAGGTACCTCCACCACACTCACCCCTCTCTCCCTGGCCTGTCACCCCCTGTCTGGTACAGGTACCTCCACCACACTCACCCCTCTCTCCCTGGCCTGTCTCCCCCTGTCTGGTACAGGTACCTCCACCACACTCACCCCTCTCTCCCTGGCCTGTCACCCCCTGTCTGGTACAGGTACCTCCACCACACTCACCCCTCTCTCCCTGGCCTGTCTCCCCCTGTCTGGTACAGGTACCTCCACCAGACTCACCCCTCTCCCCCTGTCTGGTACAGGTACCTCCACCACACTCACCCCTCTCTCCCTGTCTGGTACAGGTACCTCCACCACACTCACCCCTCTCTCCCTGTCTGGTACAGGTACCCCCACCACACTCCCCCCTCTCTCCCTGTCTGGTACAGGTACCTCCACCACACTCACCCCTCTCTCCCTGTCTGGTACAGGTACCTCCACCACACTCACCCCTCTCTCCCTAGCTGGTACAGGTATCTCTACCACACTCCCCCCTCTCTCCCTGTCTGGTACAGGTACCTCCACCACACTCACCCCTCTCTCCCTGGCCTGTCTCTCCCTGTCTGGTACAGGTACCTCCACCACACTCACCCCTCTCTCCCTGGCCTGTCTCCCCCTGTCTGGTACAGGTACCTCCACCACACTCACCCCTCTCTCCCTGGCCTGTCACCCCCTGTCTGGTACAGGTACCTCCACCACACTCACCCCTCTCTCCCTGTCTGGTACAGGTACCTCCACCACACTCACCCCTCTCTTCCTGGCCTGTCTGGTACAGGTACCTCCACCAGACTCACCCTTCTCTCCCTGTCTGGTACAGGTACCTCCACCAGACTCACCCCTCTCTCCCTGTCTGGTACAGGTACCTACACCAGACTCACCCCTCTCTCCCTGTCTGGTACAGGTACCTCTACCAGACTCACCCCTCTCTGCCTGGCCTGTCTCCCCCTGTCTGGTACAGGTACCTCCAGCACACACACACTGTAGGGGCGAGTGACTCTGAACTGACAATGGCTTGCCTCAAGGCGTTGTATATTTTATTGTTTGCTATTTGCCTCATGACTCCTTCATACTTTGTTGACTATAAACGTTCTTTACCCAACCAATGGGACAGACTGTTTGTTCTCACACTCGGGACTCTGACTCTCTATTGGTTACACAGACTTTTGGCCTCCCATCCTATTCTAACCACCTCTCGCCGGCTTTGTATTCATGTTACCTGATGAAATTGCTGTACAATATCATCTTGTTGCCATCTGGTGCACATTCAGATGTCATAAATCAGCACTGCAGAGCTCTCTCCCTGTCCTCTGCCTTGATTGTATTACTGCTGATGATATCTGGAAATGTGCATGTACACCCTGGCCCATCTACTGTTGCTAGCCCCAATTCTGACTTGTGCTCTGATATCTGCTTCACTGATTTCTGCCCTCGTAAAAGCCTGGGTTTTCTGCACGTTAACACTAGAAGCTTATTAACTAAAATGGATCAATTGAAAGTGTGGATTCACAGCTCCAATCCAGATGTGTTGGTCATTACTGAGACGTGGTTAAGAGAGAGTGTTTTGAGTACTGATGTTAACCTTTCTGGTTAAAACCTTTTTTGGCAAGACAGATCTTCCAAAGGAGAGGGAGTGGCAATCTTTACCAAGGATCACCGTCAGTGCTCAGTTGTCCCCACTAAGTCTGGCTCCAAACAATTTGATTTGCTGGGTTTAAGCATTACAATTTCAAATAGCTCTTTGTTGACTGTTGCTGGGTGCTATCGTCCTCTATCAGCACCGGCCTGTACCCTACCTGCCCTAAGCTCTCTCCTGGCCCCTTACACTAAGTCTGAATTTGTCCTGCTAGGTGATCTAAACTGGGACATGCTTAAACAACCTGACCAAGTCCTAAAGCAACGGGACTCCCTAACTCTTTCTCAGATTATCACCAATTCCACAAGGTATGACTCCAAACACCCAGAAAAGGCAACTCTCATCGATGTCGTCTTCAAAAATAATCCTGATAGGTATCAGTCTGGTGTTTTCTGTAATGACCTTAGTGATCACTGTTTTACAGCATGTGTTCGTAAAACAGTGACGGCAGGTAGGCTAGTGGTTTGAGCGTTGGGCCAGTAACCAAAAGGTTGCAAGATCGAATCCCCAAGCTGACAAGGTAAACATCTGTCATTCTGCCCCTGAACAAGGCAGTTAACCCACTGTTTCTAGGCCGTCATTGTAAACAAGTTAAATAAAACAAATGGCTGCTCAGTGAAACGACTTGTCCTGATTTGTCATAGATGCCTGCTCAAAAACTTTAATGAGCAAGCCTTCTTTCATGACCTGGCCTCTGTAAAATGGTTTAGAATCAGCTTGATCCCCTCTGTCGAAGACGCTCGGACCTTCTTTTTTAAATATTTTCTATGGTATTGTTAACAAACACGCCCCCATAAAGAAAATTAGAATTAAAAACAGGTTCAGCGCCTAGTTCGACTGTGATCTTGCAGAGTTACTCCACCTCAAGAATTGCATTTGGCGAAAGGCTCGGCACACACACACTCAGGCTGACTGGCTATCGTTCAGGCAAATGAGAAATAAGTGTACTCAGGCTATCCGGAAGGCCAAAGTTAGTTACTTTAAGGAGCAGTTCTCTCTCTGTGGATCCAACCCCAAGAAGTTCTGGAAAACGGTTAAAGACCTGGAGAATAAACCCTCCTCCTCACAGCTGCCCATGTCCCTTAATGTTGATGATGTGGTTGTTACTGACAAGAAGCACATGTTTGAACTCTTTAATCACCACTTCATTAAGTCAGGATTCCTATTTGACTCAGCCATGCCTCCCTGCCAGTCCAACATTTCCTCATCTCCCACCCCTTCTAATGTGACTATCCCTGATGCTCCTCCCTCTTTCCCCTGCCCCACTACAAAGTTTCTCCCTGCAGGTGGTCACTGAGTCAGAGGTGCAAAAGGAGCTCCTTAAATTTGACCCCCAAAAAACATCTGGGTCAGATGGTTTGGATCCTTTGTTCTTTAAGGTTGCAGCCCCTATCATCACCAAGCCTATCTCTGACCTTTTTAACCTGTCTCTACTCTCTGGGGAGGTTCCCATTGCTTGGAAGGCAGCCATGGTTGTTCCTTTATTTAAAGGGGGAGATCAAGCTGATCCTAACTGTTATAGGCCTATTTCTATTTTGCCCTGTTTATCTAAAGTGTTGGAAAAACTTGGCTTTCTGTCTGTAGTATTCTCTCGGGTATGCAATCTGGTTTCCGCTCAGGTTATGGATGTGTCACTGCAACCTTAAAGGTTCTCAATGATTTAGAGCTTGAGGTAGTCACCTCATACCAGTACTTGGGAGTATGGCTAGACGGTACACTGTCCTTCTCTCAGCACATATCAAAGCTGCAGGCTAAATTTAAATCTAGACTTGGTTTCCTCTATCGTAATCGCTCCTTTTTCACCACAGCTGCCAAACTAACCCTGATTCAGATGACCATCCTACCCATGCTAGATTACGGAGCCATAATTTATAGATCGGCAGGTGAGGGTGCTCTCGAGCGGCTAGATGTTCTTTACCCTCAGATTTGCCACCAATGCTCCTTATAGGACACATCACTCCACTCTATACTCCTCTGTAAACTGGTCATCTCTGTATACCCGTCGCAAGACCCACTGGTTGATGCTTATTTATTACTCCTCACTCCTCTTAGGCCTCACTCCCCCCTATCTGAGATATCTACTGCAGCCATAATCCTCCACATACAACACCCGTTCTGCCAGTCACATTCTGTTAAAGGTCCCCAAAGTACACACATCCCTGGGTCGCTCCTCTTTTCAGTTTGCTGCAGCTAGTGATTGGAACGAGCTGCAACAAACACTCAAACTGGACAGTTTTATATCAATCTCTTCATTCAGACTCAATCATGGACACTCTTACTGACAGTTGTGGCTGCTTTGTGTGATGTATTGTTGTCTCTACCTTCTTGCCCTTTGTGCTGTTGTCTCTGTCCAATAATGTTTGTACCATGTTTTCTTCTGCTACCATGTTGTGTTGCTACCATGTTGTGTTGTTATGTTGTGTTGCTAACATGCTGTGTTGTTATGTTGTGTTGCTAACATGCTGTGTTGTCATGTGTTGCTGCCTTGCTATGTTGTTGTCTTAGGTATCTCTTTATGTAGTGTTGTGTTGTCTCTCTTGTTGTGATGTGTGTTTTGTCCTATATTTATATTGTATGTATTTTCTAGTTTCTATCCCCCTTCCCCGTAGGAGCCCTTTTGGTAGGCTGTCATTGTAAATAAGAATTTGTTCTTAACTGACTTGCCTAGTTAAATAAAGGTTCAAATAAAAAATAAAAAGCTCCATGTTACGATAGAATGACAGATACAGTAGCTACCTGCTACGATAGACACATGCAGTAGCTACATGCTACGATAGAATGACAGATACAGTAGCTACATGCTACTATAGTAGCTACATGCTACAGATAGGGTAGCTACATTTTACGATAGAATGACAGATACTGTAGCTATATGCTACTATAGTAGCTACATGCTACAGATAGGGTAGCTACATTTTACGATAGAATGACAGATACAGTAGCTACAGAGACAGTAGCTACATGCTACGATAGAATGACAGATACAGTAGCTACATGCTACGATAGAATGACAGATACAGTAGCTACATGCTACGATAGAATGACAGATACAGTAGCTACAGAGACAGTAGCTACATGCTACGATAGAATGACAGATACAGTAGCTACAGATTCAGTAGCTACATGCTACGATAGAATGACAGATTCAGTAGCTACATGCTACGATAGAATGACAGATACAGTAGCTACAGATTCAGTAGCTACATGCTACGATAGAATGACAGATACAGTAGCTACATGCTACGATAGACAGAAAAATAGTAGCTACAAAACATTAGGTACGCCTTCCTAATATTGAGTTGCTCCCCTTTTGTCCTCGGAACAGCCTCAATTTTTCAGGGCATAGAACTCTACAAGGTGTCAAGCGTTCCACAGGGATGCTGGCCCATGTTGACTCCAATGCTTCCCAAGTTGTGTCAAGTTGGCTGGATGTCCTTTGGGTGGTGAACGGTGACATCAATAAGGATTCACCTGGTCAGTCTGTCATGGAAGCGTAGCTGTTCCTACTGTTTTGTACACTCAAGTGTATTTGGACGATGAAGCTAAAATGATAAATGTGTCTCTATACTCCAACATTTTTGGCTTTGAGATCAAATGTTTCATATGAGGCGACAGTACAGAATGCCACCTTTTATTCATGGGTATTTTCACACATATCTATTTTACCGTTTAGAAATTAAAGTACTATATGTACAGCACATTATCAAAAGTATGTGTACACCTGCTCATCCAACATCTCATTCCAACATCATGGGCATTAATATGGAGTTGGTCCCCCCTTTGCTGCTATAACAGCCTCCACTCTTCTGGGAAGGCTTTCCACTAGATGTTGGAACATTGCTGCGGGGGACTTGCTTCCCTTTAGTCACAAGAGCATTAGTGAAGTCGGGCACTGATGTTGGGTGATTAGGCCTGGCTCGCAGTCGGCGTTCCAATTCATCCCAAAGGTGTTTGATGGGGTTGAGGTCAGGGCTCTATAAAGGCCTGTCAAGTTCTTTCACACTGATCTCGACAAACCATTTCTGTATGGACCTTGCTTTGTGCACGGGGGCGTTGTCATGCTGAAACAGGAAATTGCCTTCCTCAAACTGTTGCCACAAATTTGGAAGCACAGAATTGTCTAGAATGTCATTATGTGCTGTAGCGTTAAGATTTCCCTTCACTAGAGCTAAGGGGTCTAGCCAGAGACATGAAAAACAGCCCCAGACCATTATTGCTCCTCCACCAAACTTTACAGTTGGCGCTTTGTATTGGGGCAGGTAGTGTTCTCCTGGCATCCGTCAAACCCAGATTTGTCCGTTGGACTGCCAGATGGTAAAGTGTGATTCATAATTCCAGAGAATGTGTTTCCACTGTTCCAGTGTCTAATGGCGGCGAGCTTTACGCCACTCCAGCCGATGCTTGGCATTGCGCTAGGTGATCTTAGGCTTGTGTGCGGCTGCTTGGCCATGGAAACCAATTTCATGAAGCTCCCGACGAACAGTTCGTGTGCTGACTTTGCTTCCAGAGGCAGTGAGTGTTGCAACCGAGGACAGACAATTTTAACGCACTAAGCACTTCAGCACTCGGCAGTCCCCATTCTGTGAGCTTGTGTGGCCTACCACTTTGCGGCTGAGCCGTTGTTGTTCACAGACATTTCCATTTCACAATAACAGCACTTACAGTTGACCAAGAAAGCTCTAGCAGGGCAGAAATTTGACGGACTGACTTGTTGGGAAGGTGGCATCCTATGACGGTGCATCGTTGAAAGTCACTGAGCTCTTCAGTAAGGCCATTCTACTGCCAATGTTTTCCTATGGAGATTGCATGGCTGTGTGCTTGATTTTATACACATGTCAGCAACGGTTGTGGCTGAAATAGCTGAATCCACTAGTTTGAAGGGATGTCCACATACTTTTGTATATATAGTGTATCTATTTCCCCATGTGTATTTGGACAAATAGTTTAAAGTCGTCTAAAGTTGATTTTTTTTCTCTCACATATTTCTTGCATGTAATTACTACATCAAGTTTGTGACTCTACAAACTCATTGGATGCATTTGCAGTTTGTTTGGGTTGTGTTTTGGGTTGTGTTTTGGGTTGTGTTTTGGGTTGTGTTTGGGGTTATATTTTGGGTTGTGTTTTGGGTTATATTTTGGGTTGTGTTTTGGGTTATATTTTGGGTTGTGTTTTGGGTAATATTTTGGGTTGTGTTTTGGGTTATATTTTGGGTTGTGTTTTGGGTTGTGTTTTGGGTTATATTTTGGGTTATATTTTGGGTTGTGTTTTGGGTTATGTTTTGAGTTATATTTTGGGTTATATTTTGGGTTATGTTTTGGGTTATATTTTGGGTTGTGTTTTGGGTTATGTTTCGGGTTGTGTTTTGGGTTATATTTTGGGTTATGTTTTGGGTTATATTTTGGGTTGTGTTTTGGGTTGTGTTTTGGGTTATATTTTGGGTTGTGTTTTGGGTTATATTTTGGGTTGTGTTTTGGGTTATATTTTGGGTTGTGTTTTGGGTTATGTTTTGCCCGATAATAACTGATTGGTGAATGATGACTTGAGTCATTTTTATATTAGTATGCCTTTGTTGTGGCCTTGTAAAACACATCTAACCCTTGTGTGGCAGTATAAATGTTCGATGAATACAAATGTCAGAGTTCCAGCAATTTGGTGTTACTAAATATAGGCTACCAAGAGCTTGATACAGTTTTATAAAATACCAAAATACGGGTACTGACAGTGACAGGAATGAAAAGAAGAAGCGTTGAGCTGAATGTGTCTGTTTGTGTGTGTGTGTGTGTGTCAAAACTACTTACCCAGTCTGTTTCTGTAATCCGTACCTTCTCAATGTTTCACCTGACAGACAGTCATGAGGCAGGCGGGTAAAGCTGTCATGTAACTTATAATGTTAAGTAGTAGTGAAAGACTGGTGAGTCTGGTTGGGCCACCACCACACACCCACACAAACACACACACACACACACACCCAAAACCACGCGTTTAGTGATTGTTAGCCTAAGTGCTGGTCTGAGAACCAGCCAACTGTGTGACAGTTCATTGATCAAGGATAAGGCTGTGTTGTTGTTCTGTCTGTCCTTATCTCACATTGTGTCGTCCCAAATGGCACCTTATTCCCTTCGTAGTGCTCTTCTTCCTTTGGGTCCTGGCGAAAGAAGTTGCATTATAAAGGGCACAGAGTGCCATTTGTACATTGATCGAGGGGTTAAGTTACAACATTTCTCCTACAGTCATATTTTTTATGATTTCTGTGTTGCAAAAGGTCAGGCTAACAGTACGTGCTGTTGTGAACCTCCATTGATGAAGATTTAGCAGCTTGTTGGTGGTGTGTTTTTGTCTTTCCTCGTAATTAGAACGTACTGTGGTTTCTATAGTTTCGGCATTTTCCACCTCACATGATAGTCAATGTAATAAAATAGTTGAAACACAAGAAGTGTTAAAGCTTTGTTTTTCTTCTCGTAATTATGAAGTTTAATATTTACACATCGTGTAAATATTCTCACTCAACGGTTTACAAAGAGGGTCCCCTTCATCTTGATTAGCTCTGTAGCAGGCTGTACTTTAGTGAAGGCCACGTGAACAGCACACTGCAACAGAAACCCTAATCCCAACCAATATTAATTGAGCGATTTCTTAAATGTTTGTTTCTAGTCAGTTGTGGTGTAGATTCTATTTCTAACTTGCCAGTGTCAGTCAGCATGGTATGTAAATATCAGATTAGTACCACTGTTTCACTTCCCTAAAATAACAACTGGATCGGCATGATAAGAGTGTGTTGATACCATAGGAAAATGGTGCATTACAGTAAACACAAATGAAAAACACTTACAACCCCCCCCCCCCCCCTACTAGTACTAGTATGTGTTGATGCCATAGGAACTTGAAAAGGATCAGTTGACTTTATGCCATAGAGAAATATAACAATGAGTTGATGGCATAGGAATATAAGTACATTGTGTTGTTGTCATGGGAATATAAGTACATTGTGTTGTTGTCATGGGAATATAAGTACATTGTGTTGTTTTCATAGGAATATAAGTACATTGTGTTGTTGTCATGGGAATATAAGTACATTGTGTTGTTGTCATAGGAATATAAGTACATTGTGTTGTTGTCATGGGAATATAAGTACATTGTGTTGTTGTCATAGGAATATAAGTACATTGTGTTGTTGTCATGGGAATATAAGTACATTGTGTTGTTGTCATGGGAATATAAGTACATTGTGTTGTTGTCATGGGAATATAAGTACATTGTGTTGTTGTCATGGGAATATAAGTACATTGTGTTGTTGTCATAGGAATATAAGTACATTGTGTTGTTGTCATAGGAATATAAGTACATTGTGTTGTTGTCATTGGAAAATGGTGCATTATAGTAAAACCAATGACTAGCTACTTTCTAGTAGAGGTTTTCTGAGTGTGGTGCATTCATGAGAAACATGTCGATGTCATAGGAGAGTGGTGCATCAGCACAATAAAACCCATGGCTTACTGTCTAGTACAGTAGGGGGATTTTCTAAGTGTGTCACTGGGTGTGTGTGTGTGTGTTGCTCTGTCATTATCTTTGACCTAGATGTACGGGCTCCATTTCTCAATCATTACTCATAATATGGCCATCATCCTGTCACCTGGACGCTACAGTTTAAACAAATTAGGAGTTGGGTCCCAAAAATATAACAGACGTGACTAATAAGGGATTTACACACACACACACACAGAGAACACACGCAGAGAACACACACACACAGAGAACACACACACACACACACATAGAGCACACACACACACACACACACACACACACACACACACACACACACACACACACACACACACACACACACACACACACACACACATAGAGAGCACACTCGCAGAAAAGTAGGTATTTGGAACACATATTTGGAATAGCCTTTGTGTCAATTTAGATATGGGTAAGCTTTCCAGTGGAGTTTGGAGTATGTTTCGTCAGTCAGGGGATTGAATGTGACATTGTATTATTGTCTAGATGTTGGCCAGCTGTCCTTCACAGCTCTCTGTGGCTTAGTTGGTATCATGAGTCAGACAGTTCCTCATTCCCAGTAAATATACTTTTGGTTTTGAAATCCATTTCTCTGAGTGTCTGATTGACTTTCGGTACTGTAGTTCAAGCAGGTTTAAGCAGGTTCATAAATGATATATAAACTAATGTTTACCAGTTTATAAATGACTTACAAACCCTTTATGAGTCCTTTATTAAGTATGGTAGCCTAGTGGTTAGAGTGTTGGGCCAGAAAGGTTGCTGGATCTAATCCCCGAGCTGACAAGGTAAAAATGTGTCGTTCTGCCCCTGAGCAAGGCAGTAACCCACTGTTCCCCGGGCGCCGTGGATGTCGATTTAAGGCCCGCACCTCTCTGATTCAGACGGGTTGGGTTAAATATGGAAGACTCATTTCCTGTGGTTGTGTTCCTTCCTGTGTTTGTCTGACTGATGGTTGTGTTCCTTCCTGTGTCTGTCTGACTGATGGTTGTGTTCCTTCCTGTGTCTGTCTGACTGATGGTTCTGTGGTTGTGTTCCTTCCTGTGTCTGACTGATGGTTCTGTGGTTCTGTTCCTTCCTGTGTCTGTCTGACTGATGGTTCTGTGGTTCTGTTCCTTCCTGTGTCTGTCTGACTGAAGGTTCTGTTCCTTCCTGTGTCTGTCTGACTGAAGGTTGTGTTCCTTCCTGTGTCTGTCTGACTGAAGGTCCTGTGGTTGTGTTCCTTCCTGTGTCTGTCTGACTGAAGGTTCTGTGGTTGTGTTCCAGGCTGAAAGGAGCAGTGGCGAAGGGAACAGCCTGAACATTCCGGAGTCAATGTGTCGAGGCAGCTCGGAGAACAACCTAGATCTAGATCTGAGCGGCATCCCAGACTCCCAACGCTACCTAGACTCCTCCCACCGCAGCTTAGACTCCTCCTACCGCTCCCTGCCCCCCGGACTCAACAGCCTGCAGCAGAAGATCCTCCGGGTAAATGAGGAAGTCCTCGGTGAATCACACATGGACTGAACTATTATTTTTCATTGACTGTCTTGTCTTGATCATCTTGATATTTCTTAATGTATGCACAAAGCCATAGCACAATGTCCTTATGGGGATAATACATTTCTTTCTGTTATTTTAGGTGACTGAAGAGTTGAAGATTGAGCAGGAGGCTCGTGACGACAATGTGGCTGAGTACCTGAAATTGGTGAACAGTGCCGACAAGCAGCAGGTGTATAACTCAACTTTTTCTTACTCCGACTAACACTTTAAGCGTATAAGCGTTTGTTAAACCTACCTGTTTTTTTATTTTATTTGACCTAACTAGGCAAGTCAGTTAAGAACAAATTCTTATTTTCAATGACGGCCTAGGAACAGTGGGTTGTTCTGGGACAGAACAACATATTTGTACCTTGTCAGCTCAGGGGTTTGAACTTGCAACCTTCCGGTTACTAGTCCAACGCTCTAACCACTAGGCTACCCTGCCGCCCCTGTGATGAAAGCACTGATAGCAAGTCACTCTGGATAGTAGCGTCTGATTGCTGAAAGTCAAATTATTTCAATGTGAAAATGCAGGTGGGACGCATCAAGCAGGTGTTTGAGAAGAAGAACCAGAAGTCAGCCCACAGGTACTGTTTTATATTACCTCTCTGTAACCTTGTTTTTATGTTGTAAAGTGCTGTTGTGACTTTGGGCAAAATGCACTTTAAATCCAATTATAAACTGGAAGCCCTGAATGCTGATTGGCTGACAGCTGTGGTATATCAGACCGTATACCACGGGTATGACAAAACATTTATTTGTACTGCTCTAATTATGTTGGTAACCAGTTTATAATGGCAACAAGACACCTCTGGGGTTTGTGATATATGTCCAATATACCACGGCTAAGGGCTGTGTCAGGGAACTCCGCGTTGAGTAATGCATAAGAACAGCCCTTAGCCGTGGTATATTGGCTATATACCACACCTCCTCGGGTCTTATTGCTTAAATAACTATATGTCAGAAGCATGTTGAATACCTACAGTGGTCTTTCAGTAACAAGCACACCAATACATTGTAAACGCTGAAAACATTCCCAGGATCCTCTTTTGAACCAAACCCAACCGTGCGTTTGATACAGTCTTTTGTGACTTGTGTTGTGACACAGCATCGCCAACATGCAGAAGAAGCTGGAGCAGTATCATAAGAAGATGAAGGACAGCAGTGAGAAGGACGCCAGCTCCAAACACCACAGCAGTCCCAAGGAGACCTCCAAGGACAGGCTGAGTCTCACCAACGTGAGCAGCGGTAGTGGACGACACCCCACGGACAAGATCAAGACTGTAGGGCCTGGCGTCTCACTCTCACCGCCATTCTTCTTCAGCAAGCCCCGGGACTTTGCCAACCTCCTCAGGTACTGATGCTGTGCTGCTCCAACCGTGTGTGTGTGTGTGGATACAGATTTATCAGGCCACCATTCATTGACCTGTGTATGTGTGTGTGTGTGTGTGTGTGTAGGGATACAGATTTATCAGGCCACCATTCGTTGACCTGTGTGTGTGTGTGTTTGTGTGTGTAGGGATACAGATTTATCAGGCCACCATTCGTTGACCTGTGTGTGTGTGTGTGTGTGTGTGTGTGTGTGTGTGTGTGAGCTAACAAAGCCCCCTGGGATTGATTCTGGGTCTCAGACAGAAGAGACAGCTTGTCTCAGTGGATATGGAATCACCATGACATCATACATTGACCTCTGTGTTTCTATGACGATAGATAATTAAAAGTTCATCTTCTCCTCCAGGAACAAGTTTGGCAGTGCCGACAACATCGCCCACCTCAAGACCTCCCTGGACACGCCCAATTCCTTCCGCTGTGAAGGCACTGGGCGGGCCCTGAGCGGCAGTGCCACCATCGGGGATGGGAAGACCGCGACCCCCGCCGCCACAACGACCCCCAAGTACACCAGCGACGACGAGTGTTCCTCTGGCACGTCCCTGTCTGCGGACAGCAACGGGAACACCTTGGCTCATGGGGTTGGCCTGGGTCTAGAAGGGGGTTCGGGGGCTGCAGTGACTCCTGGACAGAGCCTGGAGGTTGGGGACGGCCAGGGGAGGCTTGACATGACCATGGAGGAGGTGAGGGAGATCAGGGAGACCCAGGGGCAGCTGGAGGAGGACATGGAGACACTCAGGACCCAGTTCAAGAAAGACTACGGTTTCATCACCCAGACGCTACAGGAGGAAAGATACAGGTGGGGTTACTATAGCAGCAATTGGATCCCATTACATAGTGTTGTAGGAATGTTGTAGGAATGTTGTAGGAATGCTATAAGAATGTTGTAGGAATGTTGTAGGAATGTTGTAGGAATGCTATAAGAATGTTGTAGGAATGTTGTAGGAATGCTATAAGAATGTTGTAGGCATGTTGTAGGAATGCTATAAGAATGTTGTAGGAATGCTATAAGAATGTTGTAGGAATGTTGTAGGAATGCTATAAGAATGTTGTAGGAATGTTGTAGGAATGCTATAAGAATGTTGTAGGAATGTTGTAGGAATGCTATAAGAATGTTGTAGGAATGGAGGTGAGCTACAGGTTCAGAACACAGCATTGGGAACCTCCATTTAAACACAGTAGTATCAGCTACAACAGCAGGAACAACATGGCTGGGGTGTTCAGCACCTTGCGTGGTACTTGTATAGTACACAGATGATGTCCTCTATATGCCAAGCTGGGAAAACAGATGTTTATTTGGCTGTTTTGTTCTGCTTATCCCCAGCAGTTCTTGTTGCTATGTACCTAAATTGCCGGTGAATGACCAATCGCCATTGTGTATACATTTGTATTTCCTGTTAGGTATGAGTGAATAACCCATTCTTCTTCTATTTTATGATAGGTATGAGCGGTTGGAGGACCAGCTGAATGACCTGACAGAGCTCCACCAGGCGGAAACAGCCGACCTGAAACAGGAGCTGGCAAGCATCGAGGAGAGAGTAGCCTACCAGGCCTACGAGAGAGCCAGGGATATACAGGTACTATAGGAGGAGAGAGGAGAGGAGAGGAGAGGAGAGGAGAGGAGAGGAGAGGAGAGGAGAGGAGAGGAGAGGAGAGGAGAGGAGAGGAGAGGAGAGGAGAGGAGAGGAGAGGAGAGGAGAGGAGAGGAGAGGAGAGGAGAGGAGAGGAGAGGAGAGGAGAGGAGAGGAGAGGAGAGGAGAGGAGAGGAGAGGAGAGGAGAGAGCCAGGGATATATAGGTACTATAGGAGGAAAGGGAGGAGAGGGGAGGTGGAGAGGAGAGGAGAGAGTAGTCTACCGGGCCTACTAGACGGAGATGGATAATCAGGGAGATCTCTTTTCATTCATCAAATGCAGGGTGCACTGTATGGCTGCGAGATGAGAGTGGACGAAAGTGGGCAGGCAGCCAAACTTTACTGGGGCCCTTTTGAAGTGATTGTTTGTCAGTCAGATAAAAACATCATGACAAGTTGTGGTTCAAATAGGGATTCTATGATTAGACCGCTCAACATGTTACGCCTAGGAGGTCCTGTAGCTGGAAGAAATGTACTTTCGCCCTGGATAATAGCAACATACAATCCTTTACCAAGGTCTGGTAATAAACGATAGATAGCGTCCTGTCCTGGTGGTGAACTTGTAACGTCAAGCTGCCTCCCACTACAGAAACAGCTCCTGCATTATGGGCCATTGTTATGGGTCGTTGTTATGGGCCATTGTTATGGGTCGTTGTTATGGGTCATTGTTATGGGCCATTGTTATGGGTCGTTGTTATGGGCCATTGTTATGGGTCATTGTTATGGGCCATTGTTATGGGTCATTGTTATGGGTCATTGTTATGGGTCATTGTTATGGGTCGTTGTTATGGGCCATTGTTATGGGTCGTTGTTATGGGCCATTGTTATGGGTCATTGTTATGGGCCATTGTTATGGGTCATTGTTATGGGCCATTGTTATGGGCCATTGTTATGGGTCGTTGTTATGGGCCATTGTTATGGGTCGTTGTTATGGGCCACTGTTATGGGTTGTTGTTATGGGTCATTGTTATGGGTCGTTGTTATGGGCCATTGTTATGGGTTGTTGTTGTGGGCCATTGTTATGGGTCGTTGTTATGGGCCATTGTTATGGGTTGTTGTTATGGGCCATTGTTATGGGCTTTTTTGGCCGAGACAAGTTACTTAACTACCAATGTGCCCTTGAGCAAGGCTAAAACTGTGGCAGAGGCTCTGCACTACAGTTCACTCTGTGCTTACATAAATGTGTCATGAGTGTGTCTGGGAGGGTTGGGAGAAAAATAATTTGCTTTCCAAGATGAACAATAAAGTACTAATCTATTCTAGGAGAAGGAGGACGAGACATATTAAACTCCTTTAATATGAAATCAATCCCATTGCTCCTCTGTTTAAACCCAAGGTTATGTTTGCTAGACAGGCTTTATTGACCACTGTTCTCTCTCACTCCCTCCCTCCCCCCGCCCCTTCTCTCTCCCTCCCTCCCTTCCCCCCACCCTCCTTCTCCCTTCCCCCCTCCTTCTCCCTTCCCTCGCCCCCCCACCCTCGTTCTACCTCCCCCCTTCTCTCTCTCTCCCTCCCTTCCCCCCCACCCTCCTTCTCCCTTCCCCTCCACCCTCCTTCTCCCTTCCCCCCCTCCTTTCTCCTTCCCTCTCCCCCCCACCCTCCTTCTCTCTCCCTCCCTCCCTCCCTTCCCCCTCACCCTTCTTCTCCCTCCCTCCCTTCCCCCCCTCCTTCTCCCTCCCTTCTCTCTCCCTCCCTCCCTCCCCCTGCCCCTTCTCCCTCCCTTCTCTCTCCCTCCCTCCCTCCCCCCGCCCCTTCTCTCTCCCTCCCTCCCTCCCTCCCTCCCTCCCTCCGACCTCTATAGGAAGCTCTAGAGTCGTGTCAGACGCGGGTCTCTAAACTAGAGCTCCAGCAGCAGCAACAACAAACTGTACAGCTCGAGTCCAGTGACGCCAGGGTGCTTCTGGGTAAGAGCATCAACATCATGCTCGCCCTCGTCACCGTGATCCTCGTGTGCGTCTCCACGGCCGCCAAGTTCGCCGCACCCCTCCTGAGGAGCCGACGCCACGTGATGGGCACCTTCCTGGGCATGTGTCTGCTGGCGCTATTCTGGAGGAATTGGGAGAATTTTCAGCGTGCTGTGGAGAGTGTCCTGGTGTCAGCCTAATGCTGTCCACAACCACACACAGCAACAAATGATCTCCGGGCGGATCTCAGAGCGCAGAACATCAAAATAGTATATTTATAAGTGATTAGAACCTACAGTGGTGAGGTTCTACAGTATAGCGTTGGTCCTGGTGCTGCCTGGTGGGGGAGAATGGATCTGTGAAAACATGGTCACTGACTGGTTAATCTCACCAGCCAGAATAACACTGAATATCAAGTCAATGTGAGGTGCAAGAACAGACATCATAACAACAGACGGCTGAGAATGTTGTAATCCTTGATTAATGCTGGTTCTCCCAATGTTAAGTCATATCACGAGAGTCTACTTCCTGTTCACTCCTAAGATTTCCATTGGTCAGAAGAGGATGATGCAATCCACAACGTCACACTGCAACAAATGATCTCCGGACTCAGTCAGAACTCCATCAGAATGGAGTATTTGTAAGTGATGAAGATCAGAAGAAGTGGGATCGAGCCTGATGGTTTTAGACAAGGGGACTTGGGTTTAACCATGGTTTCTAACTTACTGTTCATTATACAATAGGATCTCAATCTCCCTTGTCTCTGATGGGATTGGTGGATTGGTCACGGAACATAATCATCAAGTCTGCACAGTTCTGTTGCCTCACTGTCGTCTCATTGGTCGGAGAGGTTCATCGGTCTTCATGGACACACACACGCACGCACACACACATCTTATTTTATTGTTTTTAATGGTTGTGTCCCATAAGGCACCCTATTCCCTTTATAGTGCACTACTTTTGACCAGAGCCCTATGGGGCCTTTAGTGCACTACTTTAGACCAGAGCCCTATGGGGCCTGTAGTGCACTACTTTAGACCAGAGCCCTATGGGGCCTGTAGTGCACTACTTTAGACCAGAGCCCTATGGGGCCTGTAGTGCACTATATAGCGAGGATGCCATTTGTGATGTACCCTGTGGACTCTGTTTCATGTCTTACAGACAGACTTTCCTCATTTCTTCCTTATTGCCTGCAGTCACACGTTTGTCATCTTTTAAAACTGACTTGGTTTGTTTACTTCTTTTATTGGATACATTTTAAAAGTGCAATATGTTGTTTGATACATGTTTTTTTTTATGACTTTGTTGTTGTTTTTATTTAGAAAATAATTTATAGAGAAGTGAGGAGGTGCTGTCTGGGGGTGGGGTGAGGAGGGGGGCACATATATGGTTGCCTGATGAATCCTTACCCACTAAGGCTTTGTGATAAGACTTCTGCCTGAGACAAAATCAATCCGATGGTGTTATCAGTTTGTATTCCCACCAGGTTATCGCTCGATAAAACATCAAGACAATATACAGACATGTGAACGGTGTCACTTCTTCAGTCTCTTACAAAACTCAAATATCTCACGGGATTTTATTTATGCGCCTTTTACAGAATTCCAATAGTAATAAATCATTTGAATAGCTGAGAAGAGTGGACAGTCTACAACACTGTGATATCAGGGTTATTTTACCATCTTGTGATAGTTGGGTCGTTCCACCGATTCAGTGACTTCTGAGAAGTGTCATTTTGTTAAAAAAACAAAACAAAAAAACTGATTTCAACAAATGTTTACATTCTGTCATAAAGAGCATCTGTTCAACTTAATAAAAAACAAACATGTTTTACCATCTCAAGAGTTTACTTTTTTGGGGGTTTTACTATATTAAGTACCAGATGAAGTAACAGGGTTGATGATTTCTTCTTAAATCAGCCATACATCTCATTGTGCCCCCCTAGCCCCAACAGGGTTTAAATCAGCCATACATCTCCTTGTGCCCCCCTAGCCCCAACAGGTTTTAAATCAGCCATACATCTCCTTGTGCCCCCCTAGTCCCAACAGGGTTTAAATCAGCCATACATCTCCTTGTGCCCCCCTAGCCCCAACAGGTTTTAAATCAGCCATACATCTCCTTGTGCCCCCCTAGCCCCAACAGGTTTTAAATCAGCCATACATCTCCTTGTGACAGGGGGAACGGAAGCTTGGTGTGTCCAACAAGGAGTGGCAATTGACTGCACGGTTCACGCTCACTTTTCCACCAGAAAACATCTTAAAATGTCCTTAAAGAGCTCACCTGCTTTGCCTCTATGATTTAACTATTAGATGTTCAATGTTTCGTTTGAAAAAAATGTTTAAAAAGGAATAGTTCCACCTTATTAAAACGAGAGTTCAGTTCATGTAACAGGGTTGACCGGGCGACAGGCGGCCTAGTGGTTAGAGCGGCAGGCGGCCTAGTGGATAGAGCGGCAGGCGGCCTAGTGGTTAGAGCGGCAGGCGGCCTAGTGGATAGAGCGGCAGGCGGCCTAGTGGTTAGAGCGGCAGGCGGCCTAGTGGTTAGAGCGGCAGGCGGCCTAGTGGTTAGAGCGGCAGGCGGCCTAGTGGATTAGAGCGGCAGGCGGCCTAGTGGATAGAGCGGCAGGCGGCCTAGTGGATAGAGCGGCAGGCGGCCTAGTGGATAGAGCGGCAGGCGGCCTAGTGGTTAGAGCGGCAGGCGGCCTAGTGGTTAGAGCGGCAGGCGGCCTAGTGGATTAGAGCGGCAGGCGGCCTAGTGGTTAGAGCGGCAGGCGGCCTAGTGGTTAGAGCGGCAGGCGGCCTAGTGGTTAGAGCGGCAGGCGGCCTAGTGGTTAGAGCGGCAGGCGGCCTAGTGGTTAGAGCGGCAGGCGGCCTAGTGGATAGAGCGGCAGGCGGCCTAGTGGTTAGAGCGACAGGCGGCCTAGTGGTTAGAGCGGCAGGCGGCCTAGTGGTTAGAGTGACAGGCGGCCTAGTGGTTAGAGCGACAGGCGGCCTAGTGGTTAGAGCGGCAGGCGGCCTAGTGGTTAGAGCGGCAGGCGGCCTAGTGGTTAGAGCGACAGGCGGCCTAGTGGTTAGAGCGACAGGCGGCCTAGTGGTTAGAGCGGCAGGCGGCCTAGTGGTTAGAGCGGCCTAGTGGTTAGAGCGACAGGCGGCCTAGTGGTTAGAGCGGCAGGCGGCCTAGTGGTTAGAGTGTTGGGGCAGTAACCAAAAGCTTGCTGGATCAAATCCCTGAGCTGACAAGGTAAAAAGTTGTTTTTCTGCCCCTGAGGAAGGCAGTTAACTCATTGTTCCCCGGGCGACGTGGATGTTGAGTGCAGCAGCCCCCCGTACCTCTGATTCAGAGGGTTTGGGTTCAATACGGGAGACACATTCCAATTGAATACATTCAGTTGGACAACTAACTATTCCTTAAAATGAGGGACAGACCTAAATGAATCACTAATCACAATAAATAATCATCTTCAGAAATAACTGCCAAAGCAACAAAATAACTGGGACTTTCAACTGGATGCAAAAGACACTGATTTTGTGGAACGGCCCAGCTTCTCTATTACAGAGGACACTACAGGTGTACTCCACAGTGGACAGATGACACTATACAGGTGTACTCCACAGTGGACAGAGGACACTATACAGGTGTACTCCACAGTGGACAGAGGACACTATACAGGTGTACTCCACAGTGGACAGAGGACACTATACAGGTGTACTCCACAGTGGACAGAGGACACTATACAGGTGTACTCCACAGTGGACAGAGGACACTATACAGGTGTACTCCACAGTGGACAGAGGACACTATACAGGTGTACTCCACAGTGGACAGAGGACACTATACAGGTGTACTCCACAGTGGACAGAGGACACTATACAGGTGTACTCCACAGTGGACAGAGGACACTATACAGGTGTACTCCACAGTGGACAGAGGACACTATACAGGTGTACTCCACAGTGGACAGAGGACACTATACAGGTGTACTCCACAGTGGACAGAGGACACTATACAGGTGTACTTCAAGATGAGCCTTGAAAGGAGTCTATGGACTGATGTGTGATTCTGAGGAGAGGAGAGGAGAGACTGGTGTGAGGACTAGTATCTAACTGGTATCTGTGTGAGGAGAGGAGAGACTGGTGTGAGGACTAGTATCTAACTGGTATCTGTGTGAGGAGAGGAGAGACTGGTGTGAGGACTAGTATCTAACTGGTATCTGTGAGAGGAGAGACTGGTGTGAGGACTAGTATCTAACTGGTATCTGTGTGAGGAGAGGAGAGACTGGTGTGAGGACTAGTATCTAACTGGTATCTGTGAGAGGAGCGACTGGTGTGAGGACTAGTATCTAACTGGTATCTGTGTGAGGAGAGGAGAGACTGGTGTGAGGACTAGTATCTAACTGGTATCTGTGAGAGGAGAGACTGGTGTGAGGACTAGTATCTAACTGGTATCTGTGTGAGGAGAGGAGAGACTGGTGTGAGGACTAGTATCTAACTGGTATCTGTGAGAGGAGAGACTGGTGTGAGGACTAGTATCTAACTGGTATCTGTGTGAGGAGAGGAGAGACTGGTGTGAGGACTAGTATCTAACTGGTATCTGTGAGAGGAGCGACTGGTGTGAGGACTAGTATCTAACTGGTATCTGTGTGAGGAGAGGAGAGACTGGTGTGAGGACTAGTATCTAACTGGTATCTGTGAGAGGAGAGACTGGTGTGAGGACTTTCCATTTCAAATATGGACCATATCTTATATTTGTTTGTTTTAATAACTTTTCACCTCTAGTTTGTTGGTTTGTTTGTGTTGTTGTTCATCTGCTGCTGACTAATTTACAATATGGGATTCTGGTACTGTTTAATTTCACAACCCGGTTTACAATATGCAGGTCACTCCAGAAGCGGAATTTTGCAACCCTTAGATGGTACTTGATTGGTTCAATGAATCTCAACGAAACCGAAGTGTGATATGTAATTATCACGTAATTACCGTTTTAATTTGTAAGGAACTACACTTCCTGCTAAACAGTGGGTTGTAAAAACGAAGCATTACTGAGATTCTTTGTTTCTCCGTTTTGATACACCTGGAAATGTACATGCAATGATTATGAATTTGATTTGACTTGTTTTGTTCTCATGTATTATGTGCCTTTCTGTATGTGACAATTCTGTTTAAATGAAACATTTTTAATCTAACAAACCCGCTCCATGATTTTTTCTTTCTTTAACTAGGCATGTCAATTAAGAACAAATTCTTATTTACAATGGCGGCCTACCGGGAACAGTGGGTTAACTGCCTTGTTCAGGGGCAGAAAGACAGATTTGTTTTACCTTGTCAGCTCGGGGATTCGATCCAGCAACCTTTCGGTTACTGGCCCAACACTAGGCTACCTGCCCCAGGTGTTTGAATGAGTGTGGACATGTTGTGGTTGACGGTTTGTTTTGCTTGGGAAAATGTTGTGAATACTACCTTAGTGGTGTGGAGGACAATAATGGTCAAAATAATGAATGAATTGATTAAATGAAATTAAATGAAGTAATTGGTAGTTTATTCATGTCTGACTTTTTGCATGAATTAATATGATCTACCCCACAAGGTGGAGTAAGTGCTTCGTCATAGATCATGAAGCATAGTTACTTTGGTGGTGCAACAGCGGCCTCTACTGGTCATAATCTATAATTCATGACATGATTGTTAAGTTCTCTCCCATCTACAATGGGGGAAAACACAGATGACCCCTGCCCTAACTGACAGTGCAAAACACACACACACACGACTGTATACAGTAAACAATTCATATACTGAGCTATATTATATGGAAATTATATTATTTTATACTAGTACATTTGCATATTTGAAATATTTTGTTTAACAAGTAATACTATTTTTTCCTCAAAAAGGTAGGTCTCAAATTACTGACACCCCTAAATATTTGTATAAATAAAGTGTAGTATTTGGTCCCATATTTCTAGCACGCAATGACTACATCAACCTTCTGACTCAACACACTTGTTGGATGCATTTGTTTTTTTGTTCAGTTTCTGTTTTAGATTAATTAGTGCCCAATAGAAATGAATGTTAAATAATGTATTGTCACTTTTTTTTATATTGTTAATGAGAATAGAATATGTTTCTAAACACTTCTACATTAATGTAGATACTACCATGATTACAGATAGTCCTGAATGAACTCCTGCAGCTCTGTCGCACGCTGGGTCTGTACATAGTCAATGGTAGGCTTCGAGGGGACTCCTATGGTAGGTACAAGTATAGCTCATCTCTTGGCAGTAGTGCTGTAGACTACTTTATCACTGACCTCAACCTAGAGTCTCTCAGAGCGTTCACAGTCACCCCACTAACACCCCTGTCAGATCACAGCAAAATCACAGTCTACTTGAACAGAGCAATACTAAATCATGAGGCATCAAAGCCAAAGGAGATGAACAGTATTAAGTAATGCTATAGATGGAAGGAGAGTAGTGTGGAAATCTACCAAAAAACTATTGGGCAACAACAAATTCAATCCCTTCTAGACAATTTCCTGGACAAAATGTTTCACTGTGATAGTGAAGGTGTAAACCTGGCAGTAGAAAACCCAAACAGTATATTTGACCTCTCAGCTTCGCTATCAAATCTAAAAATGTCAAACAGAAAACCGAAGAAAATGAACAACAATGACAAATGTGCTAATGAAGAATGCAAAAGCCTAAGAAAGAAATTGAGAAACCTGTCCAACCAAAAACATAGAGACCCCAAAAACCTGAGTCCACGCCATCGCCATGGTGAATCCCTAAAACAATACAGAAATACACTACGGAAAAAGAAGGAACATCACGTCAGAAATCAGCTCAATGTAATTGAAGAATCCATAGACTCAAACCACTTCTGGGAAAATTGGAAAACACTAAACAAACAACACAAAGAATTATCCATCCAAAATGGAGATGTATGAGAAACCACTTCTCCTATTTTTGACTCTATAACAAAGAACGGCAAACACATATACATGATAAAATACAAATCTTAGAATCAACTATTAAAGACGACCAGAACCCACTGGATTCCAGAACCCACTGAATTCCAGAACCCACTGGATTCCAGAACACACTGAATTCCAGAACACACTGGATTCCAGAACCCACTGGATTCTAGAACCCACTGGATTCCAGAACCCACTGGATTCTAGAACCCACTGGATTCTCCAATGACCTTGAATGAGCTACAGGACAAAATAAAAACCCTCCACCCCAAAAAGGCATGTGGTGTTGATGGTATGAAATTATCAAATATACAGACCACAAATTCCAATTGACTATACTAAAACTCTTTAACATCATCCTTAGCTCTGGCATCTTCCCCAATATTTGGAACCACGGACTGATCACCCCAATCCACAAAAGTGGAGAAACATTTGACCCCAATAACTACCGTGGGATATGTGTCAACAGCAACCTTGGGAAAATCCTCTGCATTGTCATTAACAACATACTTGTACATTTCCTCAGTGAAAAGTATGTACTGAGCAAATGTAAAATTGGCTTTTTACCAAATTATCGTACGACAGACCACATATTCACCCTGCACACCCTAATTAACAAACAAACAAACCAAAACAAAGGCCAAGACTTCTCATGCTTTGTTGATTTCAAAAAAGCCTTCAACTCAATTTGGTGTGAGGGTCTGCTATTCTAAATACAACCCATATTTATGTTTATTTATTTTCCCTTTTGTACTTTAACCATTTGCATATCGTTACAACACTGTGTATATATATATATATAGTGACATTTGTAATGTCTTTATTCTTTTGGAACTTCTATTAGTGTAATGTTTACTGTTAACTTTTATTGTTTATTTCACTTTTGTATATTATCTACTTCACTTGCTTTGGCAATGTTAACACGTTTCCCATGCCAGTAAAGGCCCTTGAATTGAATTGAGAGAGAGAGAGACAGCTGAGTGAGAGAGAGAGAGACAGCAGAGAGAGAGAGAGAGAGAGAGAGACAGCAGAGAGAAGAGAGAGAGAGAGAGACAGCAGAGAGAGAGAGCACAGAGAGCACAGAGAGAGGGAGAGACAGCTGAGAGAGAGAGAGACAGCTGAGAGAGAGAGAGACAGCTGAGCGAGAGAGAGACAGCTGAGCGAGAGAGAGAGAGAGACAGCAGAGAGAGAGAGAGAGAGAGAGAGAGAGAGAGAGACAGCAGAGAGAGAGAGCACAGAGAGCACAGAGAGAGGGAGAGACAGCTGAGAGAGAGGGAGAGACAGCTGAGAGAGAGAGAGACAGCTGAGAGAGAGAGAGAGCACAGAGAGAGATTTAACTAGGCAAGTCAGTTAAGAATAAATTATTATTTACAATGACGGCCTCCCAAAAGGCAAAAGGCCTCCTGCGGGGACAGGAACTGGGATAAATAAAAATATAGGACAAAACACACCTGACAACACAACACTACTACATAAAGAGAGACCTAAGACAACAACATAGCAAGGCAGAGACACCTGACAACACTACTACATAAAGAGAGACCTAAGACAACAACATAGCAAGGCAGAGACACCTGACAACACTACTACATAAAGAGAGACCTAAGACAACAACATAGCAAGGCAGAGACACCTGACAACACAACATGACAAAACACACATCACAACAGGAGAGACAACACAACACTACATAAAGAGAGACCTAAGACAACAACATAGCAAGGCAGAGACACCTGACAACACTACTACATAAAGAGAGACCTAAGACAACAACATAGCAAGGCAGAGACACCTGACAACACAACATGACAAAACACACATCACAACAGGAGAGACAACACTACATAAAGAGAGACCTAAGACAACAACATAGCAAGGCAGAGACACCTGACAACACTACTACATAAAGAGAGACCTAAGACAACAACATAGCAAGGCAGAGACAGCTGACAACATAACATGACAAAACACACATCACAACAGGAGAGACAACACAACACTACATAAAGAGAGACCTAAGACAACAACAACATAGCATGGCAGAGACACCTGACAACACAACATGACAAAACACACATCACAACAGGAGAGACAACACAACACTACATAAAGAGAGACCTAAGACAACAACATAGCAAGGCAGAGACACCTGACAACACAACATGACAAAACACACATCACAACAGGAGAGACAACACAACACTACATAAAGAGAGACCTAAGACAACAACATAGCAAGGCAGAGACACCTGACAACACTACTACATAAAGAGAGACCTAAGACAACAACATAGCAAGGCAGAGACACCTGACAACACAACATGACAAAACACACATCACAACAGGAGAGACAACACAACACTACATAAAGAGAGACCTAAGACAACAACATAGCAAGGCAGAGACACCTGACAACACAACATGACAAAACACACATCACAACAGGAGAGACAACACAACACTACATAAAGAGAGACCTAAGACAACAACATAGCAAGGCAGAGACACCTGACAACACTACTACATAAAGAGAGACCTAAGACAACAACATAGCAAGGCAGAGACACCTGACAACACAACATGACAAAACACACATCACAACAGGAGAGACAACACAACACTACATAAAGAGAGACCTAAGACAACAACAACATAGCATGGCAGAGACACCTGACAACACAACATGACAAAACACACATCACAACAGGAGAGACAACACAACACTACATAAAGAGAGACCTAAGACAACAACAACATAGCATGGCAGAGACACCTGACAACACAACATGACAAAACACACATCACAACAGGAGAGACAACACAACACTACATAAAGAGAGACCTAAGACAACAACATAGCAAGGCAGAGACACCTGACAACACAACATGACAAAACACACATCACAACAGGAGAGACAACACAACACTACATAAAGAGAGACCTAAGACAACAACATAGCAAGGCAGCGACACCTGACAACACTACTACATAAAGAGAGACCTAAGACAACAACATAGCAAGGCAGAGACACCTGACAAAACAACATGACAAAACACACATCACAACAGGAGAGACAACACTACATAAAGAGAGACCTAAGACAACAACATAGCAAGGCAGAGACACCTGACAACACTACTACATAAAGAGAGACCTAAGACAACAACATAGCAAGGCAGAGACACCTGACAACACAACATGACAAAACACACATCACAACAGGAGAGAAAACACAACACTACATAAAGAGAGACCTAAGACAACAACATAGCAAGGCAGAGACACCTGACAACACTACTACATAAAGAGAGACCTAAGACAACAACATAGCAAGGCAGAGACAGCTGACAACACAACATGACAAAACACACATCACAACAGGAGAGACAACACAACACTACATAAAGAGAGACCTAAGACAACAACAACATAGCATGGCAGAGACACCTGACAACACAACATGACAAAACACACATCACAACAGGAGAGACAACACAACACTACATAAAGAGAGACCTAAGACAACAACATAGCAAGGCAGAGACACCTGACAACACAACATGACAAAACACACATCACAACAGGAGAGACAACACAACACTACATAAAGAGAGACCTAAGACAACAACATAGCAAGGCAGAGACACCTGACAACACTACTACATAAAGAGAGACCTAAGACAACAACATAGCAAGGCAGAGACACCTGACAACACAACATGACAAAACACACATCACAACAGGAGAGACAACACAACACTACATAAAGAGAGACCTAAGACAACAACATAGCAAGGCAGAGACACCTGACAACACTACTACATAAAGAGAGACCTAAGACAACAACATAGCAAGGCAGAGACACCTGACAACACAACATGACAAAACACACATCACAACAGGAGAGACAACACAACACTACATAAAGAGAGACCTAAGACAACAACAACATAGCATGGCAGAGACACCTGACAACACAACATGACAAAACACACATCACAACAGGAGAGACAACACAACACTACATAAAGAGAGACCTAAGACAACAACAACATAGCATGGCAGAGACACCTGACAACACAACATGACAAAACACACATCACAACAGGAGAGACAACACAACACTACATAAAGAGAGACCTAAGACAACAACATAGCAAGGCAGAGACACCTGACAACACAACATGACAAAACACACATCACAACAGGAGAGACAACACAACACTACATAAAGAGAGACCTAAGACAACAACATAGCAAGGCAGAGACACCTGACAACACTACTACATAAAGAGAGACCTAAGACAACAACATAGCAAGGCAGAGACACCTGACAACACAACATGACAAAACACACATCACAACAGGAGAGACAACACTACATAAAGAGAGACCTAAGACAACAACATAGCAAGGCAGAGACACCTGACAACACTACTACATAAAGAGAGACCTAAGACAACAACATAGCAAGGCAGAGACACCTGACAACACAACATGACAAAACACACATCACAACAGGAGAGACAACACAACACTACATAAAGAGAGACCTAAGACAACAACAACATAGCATGGCAGAGACACCTGACAACACAACATGACAAAACACACATCACAACAGGAGAGACAACACAACACTACATAAAGAGAGACCTAAGACAACAACATAGCAAGGCAGAGACACCTGACAACACAACATGACAAAACACACATCACAACAGGAGAGACAACACAACACTACATAAAGAGAGACCTAAGACAACAACATAGCAAGGCAGAGACACCTGACAACACTACTACATAAAGAGAGACCTAAGACAACAACATAGCAAGGCAGAGACACCTGACAACACAACATGACAAAACACACATCACAACAGGAGAGACAACACAACACTACATAAAGAGAGACCTAAGACAACAACATAGCAAGGCAGAGACACCTGACAACACTACTACATAAAGAGAGACCTAAGACAACAACATAGCAAGGCAGAGACAGCTGACAACACAACATGACAAAACACACATCACAACAGGAGAGACAACACAACACTACATAAAGAGAGACCTAAGACAACAACAACATAGCATGGCAGAGACACCTGACAACACAACATGACAAAACACACATCACAACAGGAGAGACAACACAACACTACATAAAGAGAGACCTAAGACAACAACATAGCAAGGCAGAGACACCTGACAACACAACATGACAAAACACACATCACAACAGGAGAGACAACACAACACTACATAAAGAGAGACCTAAGACAACAACATAGCAAGGCAGAGACACCTGACAACACTACTACATAAAGAGAGACCTAAGACAACAACATAGCAAGGCAGAGACACCTGACAACACAACATGACAAAACACACATCACAACAGGAGAGACAACACAACACTACATAAAGAGAGACCTAAGACAACAACATAGCAAGGCAGAGACACCTGACAACACTACTACATAAAGACAGACCTAAGACAACAACATAGCAAGGCAGAGACACCTGACAACAAAACATGACAAAACACACATCACAACAGGAGAGACAACACAACACTACATAAAGAGAGACCTAAGACAACAACAACATAGCATGGCAGAGACACCTGACAACACAACATGACAAAACACACATCACAACAGGAGAGACAACACAACACTACATAAAGAGAGACCTAAGACAACAACAACATAGCATGGCAGAGACACCTGACAACACAACATGACAAAACATCAGATAACGTTACCTGTATGAGTGACAGTCCATGTTTACCAGTACATGACTTAAGCACATTTCATAGTTTATACTGTATATTGTTATTGTGTATATATTTCCAATCATAACTACTTTTTTTAACGACTTTATTACTTAGCTATTCGTGTATATTATTGTTTAGGAGAGCTTGCAAGTAAGCATTTCACTGTAGTTTACACCCTGTATCCTGTGCATGCGACGAATTAACTTCGATTTTGATGAAACTCACCATTCATATCAGCTGTCGTGGTCAATAGAATAGTTGACTGACTTGACCACCACGATCTAGTTGTCATTGGCGTTAAGATGAACTACCTTAAATCTAATTATCCATCACGGTCCTGATAAATGAACACTAGAGAAGTATGTTACTTTTTCTTTACAACGGTAGGGGGTGCACCGTTCCTGGAGGTACTGCAATACCAGGTCGATGCGTGGAGTGGACGGAGCAAGCCCCTATTCCATCTCCCTATTCCAAAAATCTATGTAATATATGGTCCCCAGATAGGGGACGTATCAGATATTAAACTGATAAGAACAGATTTTCTTTTTTAGAAAAAAATATTTATTACCATCTATACCATTCATACTTTACAAAATCATAGTTCTCATTCATTCTTAATTAATTCTATTTACAAAAACACCAAACAAAAACAAACCTCAGGGGAGCATTGTCCCTCCCCGTCATACCTAACCAATACCTAACCCTTTCCCTATCTCCCCTTCCCTAATCTATCCCCTTACAAATCTCACTCTAACACTCCCAGCCCTAATCCCCCCTTCCACCTCTCCCGTGCCGCATGCTGCCCCCACTTCCTCTCCTCCCTCTTCAACCTCCCCCTCAAATCACCTTCCACCCTCCTCACTATCCCTTCCACCCCCCAATCTCTCCCTGTCTTGACTAAATTCTGCCTGGCTTCCCACAGTCCCCTTTTAAAGAGACTCATGAGAAGCCAGAGCAGAAACCTGTCCCTATCCGTTCCCCTCACTCTCCCTACGCCTCTCTCTAGCCTAGCCCGTCAACACAAAGTCACTCCTAACCACACCTAGCAACACCCGTGCCCTAGCCCAGACTAGTCCGGCAAAGGCACAGTCCCAGAAGGCATGGCGCACAGTCTCCTCCCTGCCACAAGCAGATCTTGGACAGGTGGGGGATCGCGACAAACTATGCCGGTACATGATGGAACGTACCGGCAAGCACTTGTGGAGGCTCAACCAATTCAGGTCCTTGAGCCTGTTGTCCAGGCCCCGCGCCCGCACTCCCTCCCAGACCACTGACGAGATGCCCGCTACAGGCGCAGGACTCCCTGCCTGCCTGACCTCCTCGTACAGGTGCCTGTGGTCTAAACCTACTCGGGCAACTTCAACCTCAGGGTGCGCACGCAGCCACTTGGCCGAATGGCCAAAGTGCCACGGCAGCTGTTCCGCCCGAGGACCCGCATTAGACCACACCATTACGCTTCTCGCCTGATACGAGAAGAACACCCGCAGGAGGTAACCGGACGGGTGTATAACCGGATGAGCAAGCTCCGTCAACAAGAAAGAAACAAAAATCGCGTCCAGCTTGAGGGGGAGATGTGGTACCCCGCTACCTCCCTCCCCGATGGGACAGAGCATGCGCGCCCTGGCGACCCACTCGTACCTGCCACCCCACATGAACTGAAACACAAGCCTCACTAGAGAACTTCTCAGACAAGCCGGCAATGGGTAGATGTATGCCAAATACAAAAGAGATGGCAATACATCCACCTTTAGGACCAGGACCTTACCTATAAAAGACAAAGACCTAGCCTTCCACATTGCTAGCTTCTTCTGTACCACTGCGATACCCATGTTCCAGTTCAGCGTCGCTGAGCCAGAGGTCTCAAAATGGACCCCGAGAATCCTCAGGGCCCCCTCACAGAGAGATAACCCCCCGGGCACATCCGTCCTACCGCGCCATCTTCCGAAATACTTAACGGAAGACTTTGCATGATTCAGAACTGCCCCCGACGCTTGGGTGAAATCCCCAATGATGGCAAGAGACCTTGTCAGGCATGAGTCCTTGCATAGCAGCAAGGAAGTGTCGTCGGCGTACTGCGTCATCTTAACACGCAGCCCACCGCTCCCAGGGATCAACAAGCCCTCCACCCCTGTGTCTGCCCTAATGGCAGCCCCCAGAGGCTCCATGTACAGAACGAAGAGGAGAGCCGAGAGTGGGCATCCCTGCCTGACCCCAGACGAGAGGTCAAAAACGTCACCTAAGTGACTATTTACACTAACTCGACACCCCCGCTCCGACATATAATGTACGGATCCATCCTATGAACTTCTCCCCAAATCCTAATCTACCTAACACCCTGAATAGAAAAGATCTATTCACGCGATCAAAGGCTTTCGCCTGATCTAGCGCTGCTACCATTAAAGGCAGCCCTCTATCTTCAACCCAAGCGATGGAATCCCTGATCAACTGTAGGTTCCATCTTATAGAGCGGCCCTCTACCCCGCACGTCTGATCCTCGTGGACGACGTAGGGAAGGGCTGTGCGCAACCGGTCTGCTAAAACCTTTGCAAGAATCTTGTAATCTACGCACAGCATGGTCAATGGCCGCCAGTTGCCAAGGTCAGTTGCTTCCCCCTTCTTATAAAGAAGTGACAGCACACCAACAGCCATTGATTCCCCCGGGACCCCCGTCTCAAGGATGGCCTTCAAGACTTCGAGAACCACTGGTCCAAGTATACCCCAAAACTTGAGGTAAAACTCAGCCGGCAGCCCATCCATCCCAGGCACCTTCCCTTTTCCCATCCTCCTAAGAGTGCTCTCAACCTCTTCTAGTGAGATCTGGGCCTCCATCACGTCTCTAATGTCCTCTGGCAACCGCCGGGACAAGTGTTCTAAAAACACATTTCCCTGCTCTACATCTATTTCCCTTTCCTTAAATAAACCTCGGAAATGATCAGTTGTCACCCTGACCATTTCCTCTGGTTTACTTACTATACTACCATTTTCTTCCCTAACGCCATGCATTACCTTCCTACTCTGCCTGGCCCTAACCGACTTAAAGAACATAGCGGAACAAGTCTCATTATGTTCTAGAAAGCCACTATGCGCACGCTCCAGGAAAGCTCGAGCCTTCTGCTCCTGCAGCTCCCTGAGCTGCGCCTTTAGGGCTGCGAATCTCTCCCAGTCAATCGACCCGCCGAGGTTGCCTGCCTCGTACTCGAGTTCAATTAACCTTTGGATACGATCCACCTCCCTCCTTTCCTCCCTTTTTTTGCTTCTACAATACCCTATTATAAAAGCCCTAATCCTCACCTTAACTAATTCCCACCACTCTAACACCCCCTCGCACATGGACCGGAGGCCGTCAAGCCTCCGAAAGAAACAAAAAAAATGCGTCAACGAAAGCCTGCTCCTCCAGTATATCCCGATCTAACTTCCAGTACCCCCTACCGAAGAGGCAGACTGGCGACCCTACCTGCAGGAACACCCCGTCGTGATCCGTAAAGAAAACAGGCAACAGCCACCCAGACAACTGACCCAAAGACCTGGATACAAAAATGTAGTCGAGCCTCCGTAGGAACGACCATTGCCGGAGTAGTGTTCAGGCCACCATCAACCAGACCATGGCAAGCCATTAGCCCAGTGATGGCGCCTGCACTGCTATCACCACCTACCCCTAAATCTATATTAAAATCCCCTCCTATCACCAAGTGCCTGTTTGTAACACACAGGGGCGCCAGACAGTCCACCATCTCCCTCCTGTCTGCCGCCACCTGTGGCCCATACACCCCAATTAACCTATAACTAGCTTCTCTATACCTAACATCTATCCCCAATACTCTACCCTGCATTATAACAAAAGTGCCCTTAACCTCTCTATTCCCACACAGAATCCCTACTCCTGTTGAGTGCACCCCTCCTATGCCCCAAAAAGATTCCCCTTATCCCACTCCCTCCTAAATCTACACACATCCCCACCATCCCTCAGGTGAACCTCCTGTAAAAAACAGAAATCAAACACACCCTCTAAATAAATAAATAACAAAAAAAATCCCTTAACCCCCTAACATTTAGACTAAAAAAGAAACAGAACTATTCATTTAATTTTTTACAACAAATAAAACCCCCAAAACCAAAGAAAAAACAGGAGACTCACCCGATGCTCCCCTGGTCCATCTCCACCGGCGGGGACGTCCTCTCCACTCCTGACGCCCCCCCGTCCTCCTCCATCTCTCCAACCCAGGATGCAGGCAGTGTGTTAGGCCGGGTGCCCTGCACCCTGGGTTTCTCACCACCACCCACCATCCCCCCCTCCCTGTTTGCCTCGGGGCCGTATGTAGGGGACCCCATCTCCTCACACAGGAGTTGGGATCCCTCTAGCACACCGCCCACAGACCCCTCACTGGAGTCATCCTCCACTAGGATGTAAGGGGCTGAGGCAAACAGGGAGGCCAATGTACCCCCCCCCACCAATCTCTTAGCCCCCCCTCCCCCTCCATCTCACTACCTGCCAAACTTCCCCTCTTCTTCCCCTTCTTTGGTGAAGGAGGTAGCGGGGAGACACAACGTCCCTTCCCCGCTAACTCCTCCACCAATTCCCTTGTCTCGTCCTCGAGGAAGCTTGGCAGGCTGTCCCCGCACTCCCCCCCCCACACCTCCCTCCGTCCGTCCCTGTCACCGTTCCCTCTTCCACTCCTTCTCGCACCACTGTCCCACTCTCCCTCTTCTCCGCTCCTTCCCGTTCTTCCGCCTTCTTTTTCTTCTCTCCTTCTTTTTCCTTCTTTCCATCTTCACTCCTCTTTCTTCTCGCCTCTTCCTTCTTCCCATCCTCTTCCCTTGCCGTCTTTTCCCCTGTGCCATCCGTACAATCCGCACGCGAATGTGACGAGCCGGGCTCGTCACATTCCTTAGCCTCGTGCTCTTCCGACCCACAAAAACGACATTTCTTGGAGCTGCACGAGGCCAGGATATGGCCGTATACAACGCCTGCAGAACGGGGGCTGACTGGCATAATACAACGTCCCCCTGTCAGCCCCCAGGGAGAACATCGCCTCTTCGGGGACTCCCTGAGTAACGCCTGGAACCCTCTTCTCCCGTTCCAGAAACCCAGGGAGTCCCTGAGGTACCTCGCTGAGGAGACATTGTCCATGTACCTCCCCAGAAAGGCCCTCACTTCTTCATCCTTCACGTGCGGATTGTACATGGTTACGGCCTGGCAAGTTGTTCCTTGCCAGGCTGGTCACCGTGTAATGGCACAGGGGTTTCGCTCCTTTTCCTTCTCTCACCTTCTTCATAACTTCATCGTGTTTAGAGAGAGAAAGATATAGCAGAGAGACAGCAGAGAGAGAGAGACAGCAGAGAGAGAGACAGCAGAGAGAGAGACAGCAGAGAGAGAAACAGCAGAGAGAAACAGCAGAGAGAGAGAGACAGCAGAGAGAGACACAGCAGAGAGAGACACAGCAGAGAGAGAGACAGCAGAGAGAGAGACAGCAGAGAGAGAAACAGCAGAGAGAGAGACAGCAGAGAGGAAACTGATGGAAAGTGGTGTTGGGGGTAAAACATACGACATTATAAAATCCATGTACACAAACAACAAGTGTGCGGTTAAAATTGGCAAAAAACACACACATTTCTTCACACAGGGTCGTGGAGTTAGACAGGGATGCAGCTTAAGCCCCACCCTCTTCAACATATATTTCAACGAATTGGCGCGGGCACTAGAAAAGTCTGCAGCACCCGGCCTCCCCCTGCTAGAATCCGAAGTCAAATGTCTGCTGTTTGCTGATGATCTGGTGCTTCTGTCACCAACCAAGGAGGGCCTACAGCAGCACCTAGATCTTATGCACAGATTCTGTCAGACCTGGGCCCTGACAGTAAATCTCAGTAAGACCAAAATAATGGTGTTCCAAAAAAGGTCCAGTCACCAGGACCACAAATACAAATTCCATCTAGACACTGTTGCCCTAGAGCACACAAAAAACTATACATACCTTGGCCTAAACATCAGCACCACAGGTAACTTCCACAAAGCTGTGAACGATCTGAGAGCAAGGCAAGAAGGCCATTCTATGCCATCAAAAGAAACATAAATTTCAACATACCAATTAGGATTTGGCTAAAAATACTTGAATCAGTCATAGAGCCCATTGCCCTTTATGGTTGTGAGGTCTGGGGTCCGCTCACCAACCAAGACTTCACAAAATGGGACAAACACCAAATTGAGACTCTGCACGCAAAATTCTGCAAAAATATCCTCTGTGTACAACGTAGAACACCAAATAATGCATGCAGAGCAGAATTAGGCCGATACCCACTAATTATCAAAATCCAGAAAAGAGCTGTTAAATTCTACAACCACCTAAAAGGAAGCGATTCACAAACCTTCCATAACAAAGCCATCACCTACAGAGAGATGAACCTGGAGAAGAGTCCCCTAAGCAAGCTGGTCCTGGGGCTCTGTTCACAAACACAAACACACACTACAGAGCCCCAGGACAGCAGCACAATTAGACCCAACCAAATCATGAGAAAACAAAAAGATAACTACTTAACACATTGGAAAGAATTAACAAAAAAACAGAGCAAACTAGAATGCTATTTGGTCCTACACAGAGAGTACACAGCGGCAGAATACCTGACCACTGTGACTGACCCAAAATTAAGGAAAGCCTTGACTATGTACAGACTCAGTGAGCATAGCCTTGCTATTGAGAAAGGCCGCCGTATGCAGACATGGCTCTCAAGAGAAGACAGGCTATGTGCTCACTGCCCACAAAATGAGGTGGAAACTGAGCTGCACTTCCTAACCCCCTGCCCAATGTATGACCATATTAGAGAGACATATTTCCCTCAGATTACACAGATCCACAAAGAATTCGAAAACCAATCCAATTTTGAAAAACTCCCATATCTACTGGGTGAAATTCCACAGTGTGCCATCACAGCAGCAAGATTTGTGACCTGTTGCCACGAGAAAAGGGCAACCAGTGAAGAACAAACACCATTGTAAATACAACCCATATTTATGCTTATTTATTTTATCTTGTGTCCTTTAACCATTTGTACATTGTTAAAACACTGTATATATATATATAATATGACATTTGTAATGTCTTTACTGTTTTGAAACTTCTGTATGTGTAATGTTTACTGTTAATTTTAGTTGTTTTTCACTTTATATATTCACTTTGTATGTTGTCTACCTCACTTGCTTTGGCAATGTTAACACATGTTTCCCATGCCAATAAAGCACTTGAATTGAATTGAATTGAGACAGCAGAGAGAGAGAGACAGCAGAGGGAGAGACAGCAGAGAGAGAGACAGCAGAGAGAGAGACAGCAGAGAGAGACAGCAGAGAGAGAGACAGCAGAGAGAGACAGCAGAGAGAGAGAGAGCAGAGAGAGAAACAGCAGAGAGAGAGACAGCAGAGAGAGAAACAGCAGAAAGAGACAGCAGAGAGAGAAACAGCAGAGAGAAACAGCAGAGAGAGAGAGACAGCAGAGAGAGAGACAGCAGAGAGAGTGACAGCAGAGAGAGAGACAGCAGAGAGAGACAGCAGAGAGAGAGACAGCAGAGAGAGTGACAGCAGAGAGAGAGACAGCAGAGAGAGACAGCAGAGAGAGAGAGACAGCAGAGAGAGAGACAACAGAGAGAGAGACAGCAGAGAGAAACAGCAGAGAGAGAGACAGCAGAGAGAGAGACAACAGAGAGAGACAGCAGAAAAAGACAACAGAGAGAGAGACAGCAGAGAGAGAGACAGCAGAAAGAGAGACAGCAGAAAGAGACAGCAGAGAGAGAAACAGCAGAAAGAGACAGCAGAGAGAGAAACAGCAGAAAGAGAAACAGCAGAGAGAGAGACATTAGAGAGAGAGACAGCAGAGAGAGAGACAGCAGAGAGAGAGACAGCAGAGAGAGACAGCAGAGAGAGAAACAGCATAGAGAGAGACAGCAGAGAGAGAGAAACAGCAGAGAGAGAGAGCAGAGAGCAAGAGACAGCAGAAAGAGAGACAGCAGAAAGAGAGACAGCAGAGAGAGAAACAGCAGAGAGAGAAACAGCAGAGAGAGAGACAGCAGAGAGAGAGACAGCAGAGAGAGAGACAGCAGAGAGAGAGACAGCAGAGAGAGACAGCAGAGAGAGAAACAGCAGAGAGAGAGACAGCAGAGAGAGAAACAGCAGAGAGAGAGACAGCAGAGAGAGAGAGACAGCAGAAAGAGAGACAGCAGAAAGAGAGACAGCAGAGAGAGAAACAGCAGAGAGAGAAACAGCAGAGAGAGAAACAGCAGAGAGAGAGACAGCAGAGAGAGAGACAGCAGAGAGAGACAGCAGAGGGAGAAACAGCAGAGAGAGAGACAGCAGAGAGAGAGACAGCAGAGAGAGAAACAGCAGAGAGAGAAACAGCAGAGAGAGAGACAGCAGAGAGAGAGACAGCAGAGAGAGAGACAGCAGAGAGAGAAACAGCAGAGAGAGAGACAGCAGAGAGAGAGACAGCAGAGAGAGAAACAGCAGAGAGAGAAACAGCAGAGAGAGACAGCAGAGAGAGAGACAGCAGAGAGAGAGACAGCAGAGAGAGAGACAGCAGAGAGAGAGACAGCAGAGAGAGAAACAGCAGAGAGAAACAGCAGAGAGAGAAACAGCAGAGAGAGAGACAGCAGAGAGAGAAACAGCAGAGAGAGAGACAGCAGAGAGAGAAACAGCAGAGAGAAACAGCAGAGAGAGAGACAGCAGAGACTTCACTTTATATATTATCTACCTCACTTGCTTCTGCAATGTTAACACATGTTTCCCATGCCAATAAAGCCCTTGAATTGAATTGAATTGAGACAGCAGAGAGAGAGACAGCAGAGGGAGAGACAGCAGAGAGAGAGACAGCAGAGAGAGAGACAGCAGAGAGAGACAGCAGAGAGAGAGACAGCAGAGAGAGACAGCAGAGAGAGAGAGAGCAGAGAGAGAAACAGCAGAGAGAGAGACAGCAGAGAGAGAAACAGCAGAAAGAGACAGCAGAGAGAGAAACAGCAGAGAGAAACAGCAGAGAGAGAGACAGCAGAGAGAGAGACAGCAGAGAGAGTGACAGCAGAGAGAGAGACAGCAGAGAGAGACAGCAGAGAGAGAGACAGCAGAGAGAGTGACAGCAGAGAGAGAGACAGCAGAGAGAGACAGCAGAGAGAGAGAGACAGCAGAGAGAGAGACAACAGAGAGAGAGACAGCAGAGAGAAACAGCAGAGAGAGAGACAGCAGAGAGAGAGACAACAGAGAGAGACAGCAGAAAGAGACAACAGAGAGAGAGACAGCAGAGAGAGAGACAAGCAGAGAGAGAGAGACAGCAGAGAGAGAAACAGCAGAGAGAGAGACATTAGAGAGAGAGACAGCAGAGAGAGAGACAGCAGAGAGAGAGACAGCAGAAAGAGAGACAGCAGAAAGAGACAGCAGAGAGAGAAACAGCAGAAAGAGACAGCAGAGAGAGAAACAGCAGAAAGAGAAACAGCAGAGAGAGAGACATTAGAGAGAGAGACAGCAGAGAGAGAGACAGCAGAGAGAGAGACAGCAGAGAGAGACAGCAGAGAGAGAAACAGCAGAGAGAGAGACAGCAGAGAGAGAGAAACAGCAGAGAGAGAGAGCAGAGAGCAAGAGACAGCAGAAAGAGAGACAGCAGAAAGAGAGACAGCAGAGAGAGAAACAGCAGAGAGAGAAACAGCAGAGAGAGAGACAGCAGAGAGAGAGACAGCAGAGAGAGAGACAGCAGAGAGAGAGACAGCAGAGAGAGACAGCAGAGAGAGAAAACAGCAGAGAGAGAGACAGCAGAGAGGAGAAACAGCAGAGAGAGAGACAGCAGAGAGAGAGAGACAGCAGAAAGAGAGACAGCAGAAAGAGAGACAGCAGAGAGAGAAACAGCAGAGAGAGAAACAGCAGAGAGAGACAGCAGAGAGAGAGACAGCAGAGAGAGAGAGACAGCAGAGAAAACAGCAGAGAGAGAAACAGCAGAGAGAGAAACAGCAGAGAGAGAGACAAGCAGAGAGAGAGACAGCAGAGAGAGACAGCAGAGGGAGAAACAGCAGAGAGAGAGACAGCAGAGAGAGAGACAGCAGAGAGAGAAACAGCAGAGAGAGAGAGAGACAGCAGAGAGAGAGACAGCAGAGAGAGAGACAGCAGAGAGAGAAACAGCAGAGAGAGAGACAGCAGAGAGAGAAACAGCAGAGAGAGAAACAGCAGAGAGAGACAGCAGAGAGAGACAGCAGAGAGAGAGACAGCAGAGAGAGAGACAGCAGAGAGAGACAGCAGAGAGAGAGAGACAGCAGAGAGAGAGACAACAGAGAGAGAGACAGCAGAGAGAAACAGCAGAGAGAGAGACAGCAGAGAGAGAGACAACAGAGAGAGACAGCAGAAAGAGACAACAGAGAGAGAGACAGCAGAGAGAGAGACAGCAGAGAGAGAGAGACAGCAGAGAGAGAAACAGCAGAGAGAGAGACATTAGAGAGAGAGACAGCAGAGAGAGAGACAGCAGAGAGAGAGACAGCAGAAAGAGAGACAGCAGAAAGAGACAGCAGAGA